>NW_024544076.1:0-77160 GCF_018167655.1 Microtus oregoni | reverse complement strand
TGGGTGCTCAGTACTCAGGGTGCTGGGTGCTCAGTACTCAGGGTGCTGGGTGCTCAGTTCTCAGGGTGCTGGGTGATCAGTACTCTGGGTGTTGGGTGCGCAGTACTCAGGGTGCTCAGTGCTCAGTACTCGGGGTGCTGGGTGCTCAGTGCTCAGGGTGCTGGGTGCTCAGTGCTCGGGGTGCTGGGTGCTCAGTGCTGAGGGTGCTGGCTGCTCAGTGCTCAGGGTGCTGGGTGCTCAGTACTCAGGGTGCTAGGTGCTCAGTACTCAGGGTGCTCAGTGCTCAGTACTCAGCGTGCTGGGTGCTCAGTGCTCAGAGTCCTCGGTGCTCAGTACTCAGGGTGCTCAGTGCTCAGTACTCAGCGTGCTTTGTGCTCAGTGCTCAGGGTGCTGGGTGCTCAGTACTCAGGGTGCTGGGTGCTCAGTACTCAGGGTGCTGGGTGCTCAGTACTCAGGGTGCTGGGTGCTCAGTGCTCGGGGTGCTCGGTGATCAGTACTCAGGGTGCTGGGTGCTCAGTGCTCAGGGTGCTGAGTACTCAGTACTCAGGGTGCTGGGTGCTCAGTGCTCAGGGTGCTGGGTGCTCACTGCTCAGGGTGCTGGGTGGTCAGTGCTCAGTGCTCAAGGTGCTGGGTGCTCAGTGCTCAGTGCTCAGGGTGCTGGGTGCTCAGTACTCAGGGTGCTGGGTGCTCAGTACTCAGGGTGCTGGGTGCTCAGTTCTCAGGGTGCTGGGTGATCAGTACTCTGGGTGTTGGGTGCGCAGTACTCAGGGTGCTCAGTGCTCAGTACTCGGGGTGCTGGGTGCTCAGTGCTCAGTGTGCTCAGTGCTCAGTGCTCAGGGTGCTGGGTGCTCAGTGCTCGGGGCGCTGGGTGCTCAGTGCTCGGGGTGCTGGGTGCTCAGTACTCAGGGTGCTGTGTGCTCAGTGCTCAGTACTCAGCGTGCTGGGTGCTCAGTGCTCAGAGTGTTGGGTGCTCAGTACTCAGGGTGCTGGGTGCTCAGTGCTCAGTGCTCAGGGTGCTCAGTGCTCAGGGTGCTCAGTACTCAGGGTGCTGGGTGCTCAGGGTGCTGGGTGCTCAGTGCTCGGGGTGCTGGGTGCTCAGTTCTCAGTGCTCAGGGTGCTGGGTGCTCAGTGCTCAGTGCTCAGGGTGCTGGGTGTTCAGTACTCAGGGTGCTCGGTGCTCAGTGCTCAGGGTGCTAGGTGCTCAGTGCTCAGGGTGCTGAGTACTCAGTACTCAGGGTGCTGGGTGCAAAGTGCTCAGGGTGCTGGGTGCTCAGTGCTCAGGGTGCTGGGTGCTCAGTGCTCGGGGTGCTGGGTGCTCAGTGCTCGGGGTGCTGGGTGCTCAGTGCTCAGGGTGCTGGGTGCTCAGTACTCAGGGTGCTGGGTGCTCATTACTCAGGGTGCTGGGTGCTCAGTGCTCAGGGTGCTTGGTGCTCAGTCCTCAGGGTGCTGGGTGCTCACTACTCAGGGTGTTCGGTGCTTAGTACTCAGGGTGCTCAGTGCTCAGTACTCAGGGTGCTCGGTGCTCAGTACTCAGGGTGCTGGGTGCTCAGTACTCAGGGTGCTGGGTGCTCCGTACTCAGGGTGCTGGGTGCTCAGTACTCAGGGTGCTGGGTGCTCAGTACTCAGGGTGCTGGGTGCTCAGTGCTCAGGGTGCTGGGTGCTCAGTACTCAGGGTGCTGGGTGCTCAGTACTCAGGGTGCTCGGTGCTCAGTACTCAGGGTGCTGGGTGCTCAGTGCTCAGGGTGCTTTGTACTCAGTACTCAGGGTTCTGGGTGCTCAGTACTCAGGGTGCTGGGTGCTCAGTGCTCAGGGTGCTGGGTGCTCAGTGCTCAGGGTGCTGTGTGCTCAGTACTCAGGGTGCTGGGTGCTCAGTGCTCAGGGTGATCAGTGCTCACTACTCAGGGTGCTCAGTACTCAGGGTGCTGTGTGCTCAGTACTCAGGGTGCTCAGTGCTCAGGGTGCTGGGTGCTCAGGGTGCTGGGTGCTCAGTGCTCGGGGTGCTGGGTGCTCAGTGCTCAGTGCTCAGGGTGCTGGGTGCTCAGTGCTCAGGGTGCTGTGTGCTCAGTGCTCAGTACTCAGCGTGCTGGGTGCTCATTGCTCAGAGTGTTGGGTGCTCAGTACTCAGGGTGCTGGGTGCTCAGTGCTCAGTGCTCAGGGTGCTCAGTGCTCAGGGTGCTCAGTGCTCAGGGTGCTGGGTGCTCAGGGTGCTGGGTGCTCAGTGCTCGGGGTGCTGGGTGCTCAGTGCTCAGTGCTCAGGGTGCTGGGTGCTCAGTGCTCAGTGCTCAGGGTGCTGGGTGTTCAGTACTCAGGGTGCTCGGTGCTCAGTGCTCAGGGTGCTAGGTGCTCAGTACTCAGGGTGCTGGGTGCTCAGTGCTCGGGGTGCTGGGTGGTCAGTGCTCAGGGTGATCAGTGCTCAGTACTCAGGGTGCTGGGTGCTCAGTGCTCAGGGTGCTGGTTGCTCAGTACTCAGGGTGCTGGGTGCTCAGTACTCAGGGTGCTCCGTGCTCAGTACTCAGGGTGCTGGGTGCTCAGTGCTCAGGGTGCTTTGTACTCAGTACTCAGGGTTCTGGGTGCTCAGTACTCAGGGTGCTGGGTGCTCAATGCTCAGGGTGCTGGGTGCTCAGTGCTCAGGGTGCTGGGTGCTCAGTACTCAGGGTGCTGGGTGCTCAGTGCTCAGGGTGATCGGTGCTCAGTACTCAGGGTGCTCAGTACTCAGGGTGCTGGGTGCTCAGTACTCAGGGTGCTGGGTGCTCAGTGCTCAGGGTGCTGGGTGCTCAGTGCTCTGGGTGCTGGGTGCTCAGTGCTCAGGGTGCTGGGTGCTCAGTGCTCAGGGTGCTGGTTGCTCAGTGCTCAGGGTGCTGGGTGCTCAGTGCTCAGGGTGCTGGGTGCTCAGTGCTCGGGGAGCTCAATGCTCAGTACTCAGGGTGCTGGTGCTCAGTACTCAGTGCTCGGGGTCCTGGGTGCTCCGTGCTCGGGGTGCTGGGTGCTCAGTACTCAGGGTGCTGGGTGCTCATTCTCGGGGTGCTGGGTGCTCAGTGCTCGGTGTGCTGGGTGCTCAGTGCTCAGGGTGCTGGGGGCTCAGTACTCAGGGTGCTGGGTGCTCAGTACTCAGGGTGCTCGGTTCTCAGTACTCAGGGTGCTGGGTGCTCATTCTCGGGGTGCTGGGTGCTCAGTGCTCGGGTTGCTGGGTGCTCAGTACTCAGGGTGCTGGGGGCTCAGTACTCAGGGTGCTGGGTGCTCAGTACACAGGGTGATCTGTTCTCAGTACTCAGGGTGCTGGGTGCTCAGTGCTCGGGGTGCTGGGTGCTCAGTACTCGGGGTGCTCAGTACTCAGGGTACTGGGTGCTCAGTACTCAGGGTGCTGGGTGCTCAGTGCTCGGGGTGCTCGGTGCTCAGTACTCGGGGTGCTGGGTGCTCAGTACTCGGGGTGCTGGGTGCTCAGTGCTCAGGGTGCTGGGTGCTCAGTGCTCGGGGTGCTGGGTGCTCAGTGCTGAGGGTGCTGGCTGCTCAGTGCTCAGGGTGCTGGGTGCTCAGTACTCAGGGTGCTAGGTGCTCAGTACTCAGGGTGCTCAGTGCTCAGTACTCAGCGTGCTGGGTGCTCAGTGCTCAGAGTCCTCGGTGCTCAGTACTCAGGGTGCTCAGTGCTCAGTACTCAGCGTGCTTTGTGCTCAGTGCTCAGGGTGCTGGGTGCTCAGTACTCAGGGTGCTGGGTGCTCAGTACTCAGGGTGCTGGGTGCTCAGTACTCAGGGTGCTGGGTGCTCAGTGCTCGGGGTGCTCGGTGATCAGTACTCAGGGTGCTGGTTGCTAAGTGCTCAGGGTGCTGAGTACTCAGTACTCAGGGTGCTGGGTGCTCAGTGCTCAGGGTGCTGGGTGCTCAGTGCTCAGGGTGCTGGATGGTCAGTGCTCAGTGCTCAAGGTGCTGGGTGCTCAGTGCTCAGTGCTCAGGGTGCTGGGTGCTCAGTACTCAGGGTGCTGGGTGCTCAGTACTCAGGGTGCTGGGTGCTCAGTTCTCAGGGTGCTGGGTGATCAGTACTCTGGGTGTTGGGTGCGCAGTACTCAGGGTGCTCAGTGCTCAGTACTCGGGGTGCTGGGTGCTCAGTGCTCAGTGTGCTCAGTGCTCAGTGCTCAGGGTGCTGGGTGCTCAGTGCTCGGGGCGCTGGGTGCTCAGTGCTCGGGGTGCTGGGTGCTCAGTACTCAGGGTGCTGTGTGCTCAGTGCTCAGTACTCAGCGTGCTGGGTGCTCAGTGCTCAGAGTGTTGGGTGCTCAGTACTCAGGGTGCTGGGTGCTCAGTGCTCAGTGCTCAGGGTGCTCAGTGCTCAGGGTGCTCAGTACTCAGGGTGCTGGGTGCTCAGGGTGCTGGGTGCTCAGTGCTCGGGGTGCTGGGTGCTCAGTTCTCAGTGCTCAGGGTGCTGGGTGCTCAGTTCTCAGTGCTCAGGGTGCTGGGTGTTCAGTACTCAGGGTGCTCGGTGCTCAGTGCTCAGGGTGCTAGGTGCTCAGTACTCAGGGTGCTGGGTGCTCAGTGCTCGGGGTGCTGGGTGCTCAGTACTCAGGGTGCTGGGTGCTCAGTACTCAGGGTGCTGGGTGCTCAGTGCTCAGGGTGCTGGGTGCTCAGTACTCAGGGTGCTCGGTGCTCAGTACTCAGGGTGCTCGGTGCTCAGTACTCAGGGTGCTGGGTGCTCAGTACTCAGGGTGCTGGGTGCTCAGTACTCAGGGTGCTGGGTGCTCAGTGCTCAGGGTGCTGGGTGCTCAGTGCTCTGGTTGCAGGGTGCTCAGTGCTCAGGGTGCTGGGTGCTCAGTGCTCAGGGTGCTGGGTGCTCAGTGATCGGGGTGATGGGTGCTGAGTGCTCAGGGTGCTGAGTGCTCAGTGCTCGGGGTGCTCGGTGCTCAGTGCTCAGGGTCCTGGGTGCTCAGTACTCAGGGTGCTAGGTGCTTAGTAATCAGGGTGCTCAGTGCACAGTACACAGGGTGCTGGGTGCTCAGTGCTCGGGGTGCTGGGTGCTCAGTGCTCAGTACTCAGGGTGCTGGGTGCTCAGTGCTCAGGGTGCTGAGTGCTCAGTACTCAGCGTGCTGGGTGCTCAGTACTCAGGGTGCTGGGTGTTCAGTGCTCAGGGTGCTGGGTGCTCAGTGCTCAGGGTGCTGGGTGCTCAGTGCTCGGGGAGCTCGGTGCTCAGTACTCAGGGTGCTGGGTGCTCAGTACTCAGTGCTCGGGGTACTGGGTGCTCCGTGCTCGGGGTGATCTGTTCTCAGTACTCAGGGTGCTGGGTGCTCAGAGCTCGGGGTGCTCGGTGCTCAGTACTCGGGGTGCTGGGTGCTCAGTGCTCAGGGTGCTGGGTGCTCAGTGCTCGGGGTGCTGGGTGCTCAGTGCTGAGGGTGCTGGCTGCTCAGTGCTCAGGGTGCTGGGTGCTCAGTACTCAGGGTGCTAGGTGCTCAGTACTCAGGGTGCTCAGTGCTTAGTACTCAGCGTGCTGGGTGCTGAGTGCTCAGGGTCCTCAGTGCTCAGTACTCAGGGTGTTCAGTGCTCAGTACTCAGCGTGCTTTGTGCTCAGTGCTCAGGGTGCTGGGTGCTCAGTACTCAGGGTGCTGGGTGCTCAGTGCTCGGGGTGCTCGGTGATCAGTACCTAGGGTGCTGGGTGCTCAGTGCTCAGGGTGCTGAGTACTCAGTACTCAGGGTGCTGGGTGCTCAGTGCTCAGGGTGCTGGGTGCTCAGTGCTCAGGGTGCTGGGTGCTCAGTGCTCGGGGTGCTGGGTGCTCAGTGCTCGGGGTGCTGGGTGCTCAGTGCTCAGGGTGCTGGGTGCTCAGTACTCAGGGTGCTGGGTGCTCATTACTCAGGGTGCTGGGTGCTCAGTGCTCAGGGTGCTGGGTGCTCAGTCCTCAGGGTGCTGGGTGCTCAGTACTCAGGGTGTTCGGTGCTTAGTACTCAGGGTGCTCAGTGCTCAGTACTCAGGGTACTGGTTGCTCAGTGCTCGGGGTGCTCGGTGCTCAGTACTCAGGGTGCTGGGTGCTCAGTACTCAGGGTGCTGGGTGCTCAGTGCTCGGGGTGCTGGGTGCTCAGTGCTCAGGGTGATCGGTGCTCAGTACTCAGGGTGCTGGGTGCTCAGTGCTCAGGGTGCTGGGTGCTCAGTGCTCAGGGTGCTGGGGGCTCAGTACTCAGGGTGCTGGGTGCTCAGTACTCAGGGTGCTCGGTTCTCAGTACTCAGGGTGCTGGGTGCTCATTCTCGGGGTGCTGGGTGCTCAGTGCTCGGGTTGCTGGGTGCTCAGTACTCAGGGTGCTGGGGGCTCAGTACTCAGGGTGCTGGGTGCTCAGTACACAGGGTGATCTGTTCTCAGTACTCAGGGTGCTGGGTGCTCAGTGCTCGGGGTGCTGGGTGCTCAGTACTCGGGGTGCTCAGTACTCAGGGTACTGGGTGCTCAGTACTCAGGGTGCTGGGTGCTCAGTGCTCGGGGTGCTCGGTGCTCAGTACTCGGGGTGCTGGGTGCTCAGTACTCGGGGTGCTGGGTGCTCAGTGCTCAGGGTGCTGGGTGCTCAGTGCTCGGGGTGCTGGGTGCTCAGTGCTGAGGGTGCTGGCTGCTCAGTTCTCAGGGTGCTGGGTGCTCAGTACTCAGGGTGCTAGGTGCTCAGTACTCAGGGTGCTCAGTGCTCAGTACTCAGCGTGCTGGGTGCTCAGTGCTCAGAGTCCTCGGTGCTCAGTACTCAGGGTGCTCAGTGCTCAGTACTCAGCGTGCTTTGTGCTCAGTGCTCAGGGTGCTGGGTGCTCAGTACTCAGGGTGCTGGGTGCTCAGTACTCAGGGTGCTGGGTGCTCAGTACTCAGGGTGCTGGGTGCTCAGTGCTCGGGGTGCTCGGTGATCAGTACTCAGGGTGCTGGTTGCTAAGTGCTCAGGGTGCTGAGTACTCAGTACTCAGGGTGCTGGGTGCTCAGTGCTCAGGGTGCTGGGTGCTCAGTGCTCAGGGTGCTGGGTGGTCAGTGCTCAGTGCTCAAGGTGCTGGGTGCTCAGTGCTCAGTGCTCAGGGTGCTGGGTGCTCAGTACTCAGGGTGCTGGGTGCTCAGTACTCAGGGTTCTGGGTGCTCAGTTCTCAGGGTGCTGGGTGATCAGTACTCTGGGTGTTGGGTGCACAGTACTCAGGGTGCTCAGTGCTCAGTACTCGGGGTGCTGGGTGCTCAGTGCTCAGTGTGCTCAGTGCTCAGTGCTCAGGGTGCTGGGTGCTCAGTGCTCGGGGCGCTGGGTGCTCAGTGCTCGGGGTGCTGGGTGCTCAGTACTCAGGGTGCTGTGTGCTCAGTGCTCAGTACTCAGCGTGCTGGGTGCTCAGTGCTCAGAGTGTTGGGTGCTCAGTACTCAGGGTGCTGGGTGCTCAGTGCTCAGTGCTCAGGGTGCTCAGTGCTCAGGGTGCTCAGTACTCAGGGTGCTGGGTGCTCAGGGTGCTGGGTGCTCAGTGCTCGGGGTGCTGGGTGCTCAGTTCTCAGTGCTCAGGGTGCTGGGTGCTCAGTGCTCGGGGTGCTGGGTGCTCAGTGCTCAGTACTCAGGGTGCTGGGTGCTCAGTGCTCAGGGTGCTGAGTGCTCAGTACTCAGCGTGCTGGGTGCTCAGTACTCAGGGTGCTGGGTGTTCAGTGCTCAGGGTGCTGGGTGCTCAGTGCTCAGGGTGCTGGGTGCTCCGTGCTCGGGGAGCTCGGTGCTCAGTACTCAGGGTGCTGGGTGCTCAGTACTCAGTGCTCGGGGTACTGGGTGCTCCGTGCTCGGGGTGATCTGTTCTCAGTACTCAGGGTGCTGGGTGCTCAGAGCTCGGGGTGCTCGGTGCTCAGTACTCGGGGTGCTGGGTGCTCAGTGCTCAGGGTGCTGGGTGCTCAGTGCTCGGGGTGCTGGGTGCTCAGTGCTGAGGGTGCTGGCTGCTCAGTGCTCAGGGTGCTGGGTGCTCAGTACTCAGGGTGCTAGGTGCTCAGTACTCAGGGTGCTCAGTGCTTAGTACTCAGCGTGCTGGGTGCTGAGTGCTCAGGGTCCTCAGTGCTCAGTACTCAGGGTGTTCAGTGCTCAGTACTCAGCGTGCTTTGTGCTCAGTGCTCAGGGTGCTGGGTGCTCAGTACTCAGGGTGCTGGGTGCTCAGTGCTCGGGGTGCTCGGTGATCAGTACCTAGGGTGCTGGGTGCTCAGTGCTCAGGGTGCTGAGTACTCAGTACTCAGGGTGCTGGGTGCTCAGTGCTCAGGGTGCTGGGTGCTCAGTGCTCAGGGTGCTGGGTGCTCAGTGCTCGGGGTGCTGGGTGCTCAGTGCTCGGGGTGCTGGGTGCTCAGTGCTCAGGGTGCTGGGTGCTCAGTACTCAGGGTGCTGGGTGCTCATTACTCAGGGTGCTGGGTGCTCAGTGCTCAGGGTGCTGGGTGCTCGGTCCTCAGGGTGCTGGGTGCTCAGTACTCAGGGTGTTCGGTGCTTAGTACTCAGGGTGCTCAGTGCTCAGTACTCAGGGTGCTGGTTGCTCAGTGCTCGGGGTGCTCGGTGCTCAGTACTCAGGGTGCTGGGTGCTCAGTACTCAGGGTGCTGGGTGCTCCGTACTCAGGGTGCTGGGTGCTCAGTACTCAGGGTGCTCGGTGCTCAGTGCTCAGGGTGCTGGGTGCTCAGTACTCAGGGTGCTGGGTGCTCAGTACTCAGGGTGCTCGGTGCTCAGTACTCAGGGTGCTGGGTGCTCGGTGCTCAGGGTGCTTTGTACTCAGTACTCAGGGTTCTGGGTGCTCAGTACTCAGGGTGCTGGGTGCTCAGTGCTCAGGGTGCTGGGTGCTCAGTGCTCAGGGTGCTGTGTGCTCAGTACTCAGGGTGCTGGGTGCTCAGTGCTCAGGGTGATCAGTGCTCACTACTCAGGGTGCTCAGTACTCAGGGTGCTGTGTGCTCAGTGCTCAGGGTGCTGGGTGCTCAGTACTCAGGGTGCTCAGTGCTCAGGGTGCTGGGTGCTCAGGGTGCTGGGTGCTCAGTGCTCGGGGTGCTGGGTGCTCAGTGCTCAGTGCTCAGGGTGCTGGGTGCTCAGTGCTCAGGGTGCTGTGTGCTCAGTGCTCAGTACTCAGCGTGCTGGGTGCTCATTGCTCAGAGTGTTGGGTGCTCAGTACTCAGGGTGCTGGGTGCTCAGTGCTCAGTGCTCAGGGTGCTCAGTGCTCAGGGTGCTCAGTGCTCAGGGTGCTGGGTGCTCAGGGTGCTGGGTGCTCAGTGCTCGGGGTGCTGGGTGCTCAGTGCTCAGTGCTCAGGGTGCTGTGTGCTCAGTGCTCAGTGCTCAGGGTGCTGGGTGTTCAGTACTCAGGGTGCTCGGTGCTCAGTGCTCAGGGTGCTAGGTGCTCAGTACTCAGGGTGCTGGGTGCTCAGTGCTCGGGGTGCTGGGTGCTCAGTGCTCAGGGTGATCAGTGCTCAGTACTCAGGGTGCTGGATGCTCAGTACTCAGGGTGCTGGGTGCTCAGTGCTCAGGGTGCTGGTTGCTCAGTACTCAGGGTGCTGGGTGCTCAGTACTCAGGGTGCTCCGTGCTCAGTACTCAGGGTGCTGGGTGCTCAGTGCTCAGGGTGCTTTGTACTCAGTACTCAGGGTTCTGGGTGCTCAGTACTCAGGGTGCTGGGTGCTCAATGCTCAGGGTGCTGGGTGCTCAGTGCTCAGGGTGCTGGGTGCTCAGTACTCAGGGTGCTGGGTGCTCAGTGCTCAGGGTGATCGGTGCTCAGTACTCAGGGTGCTCAGTACTCAGGGTGCTGGGTGCTCAGTACTCAGGGTGCTGGGTGCTCAGTGCTCAGGGTGCTGGGTGCTCAGTGCTCTGGGTGCTGGGTGCTCAGTGCTCAGGGTGCTGGGTGCTCAGTGCTCAGGGTGCTGGGTGCTCAGTGCTCAGGGTGCTGGGTGCTCAGTGCTCAGGGTGCTGGGTGCTCAGTGCTCGGGGAGCTCGGTGCTCAGTACTCAGGGTGCTGGGTGCTCAGTACTCAGTGCTCGGGGTCCTGGGTGCTCCGTGCTCGGGGTGCTGGGTGCTCAGTACTCAGGGTGCTGGGTGCTCATTCTCGGGGTGCTGGGTGCTCAGTGCTCGGTGTGCTGGGTGCTCAGTGCTCAGGGTGCTGGGGGCTCAGTACTCAGGGTGCTGGGTGCTCAGTACTCAGGGTGCTCGGTTCTCAGTACTCAGGGTGCTCTGTGCTCATTCTCGGGGTGCTGGGTGCTCAGTGCTCGGGTTGCTGGGTGCTCAGTACTCAGGGTGCTGGGGGCTCAGTACTCAGGGTGCTGGGTGCTCAGTACACAGGGTGATCTGTTCTCAGTACTCAGGGTGCTGGGTGCTCAGTGCTCGGGGTGCTGGGTGCTCAGTACTCGGGGTGCTCAGTACTCAGGGTACTGGGTGCTCAGTACTCAGGGTGCTGGGTGCTCAGTGCTCGGGGTGCTCGGTGCTCAGTACTCGGGGTGCTGGGTGCTCAGTACTCGGGGTGCTGGGTGCTCAGTGCTCAGGGTGCTGGGTGCTCAGTGCTCGGGGTGCTGGGTGCTCAGTGCTGAGGGTGCTGGCTGCTCAGTGCTCAGGGTGCTGGGTGCTCAGTACTCAGGGTGCTAGGTGCTCAGTACTCAGGGTGCTCAGTGCTCAGTACTCAGCGTGCTGGGTGCTCAGTGCTCAGAGTCCTCGGTGCTCAGTACTCAGGGTGCTCAGTGCTCAGTACTCAGCGTGTTTTGTGCTCAGTGCTCAGGGTGCTGGGTGCTCAGTACTCAGGGTGCTGGGTGCTCAGTACTCAGGGTGCTGGGTGCTCAGTACTCAGGGTGCTGGGTGCTCAGTGCTCGGGGTGCTCGGTGATCAGTACTCAGGGTGCTGGGTGCTCAGTGCTCAGGGTGCTGAGTACTCAGTACTCAGGGTGCTGGGTGCTCAGTGCTCAGGATGCTGGGTGCTCAGTGCTCAGGGTGCTGGGTGGTCAGTGCTCAGTGCTCAAGGTGCTGGGTGCTCAGTGCTCAGTGCTCAGGGTGCTGGGTGCTCAGTACTCAGGGTGCTGGGTGCTCAGTACTCAGGGTGCTGGATGCTCAGTTCTCAGGGTGCTGGGTGATCAGTACTCTGGGTGTTGGGTGCGCAGTACTCAGGGTGCTCAGTGCTCAGTACTCGGGGTGCTGGGTGCTCAGTGCTCAGTGTGCTCAGTGCTCAGTGCTCAGGGTGCTGGGTGCTCAGTGCTCGGGGCGCTGGGTGCTCAGTGCTCGGGGTGCTGGGTGCTCAGTACTCAGGGTGCTGTGTGCTCAGTGCTCAGTACTCAGGGTGCTGGGTGCTCAGTGCTCAGAGTGTTGGGTGCTCAGTACTCAGGGTGCTGGGTGCTCAGTGCTCAGTGCTCAGGGTGCTCAGTGCTCAGGGTGCTCAGTACTCAGGGTGCTGGGTGCTCAGGGTGCTGGGTGCTCAGTGCTCGGGGTGCTGGGTGCTCAGTGCTCAGTGCTCAGGGTGCTGGGTGCTCAGTGCTCAGTGCTCAGGGTGCTGGGTGTTCAGTACTCAGGGTGCTCGGTGCTCAGTGCTCAGGGTGCTAGGTGCTAAGTACTCAGGGTGCTGGGTGCTCAGTGCTCGGGGTGCTGGGTGCTCAGTACTCAGGGTGCTGGGTGCTCAGTACTCAGGGTGCTGGGTGCTCAGTGCTCAGGGTGCTGGGTGCTCAGTACTCAGGGTGCTCGGTGCTCAGTACTCAGGGTGCTCTGTGCTCAGTACTCAGGGTGCTGGGTGCTCAGTACTCAGGGTGCTGGGTGCTCAGTACTCAGGGTGCTGGGTGCTCAGTGCTCAGGGTGCTGGGTGCTCAGTGCTCTGGTTGCTGGGTGCTCAGTGCTCAGGGTGCTGGGTGCTCAGTGCTCAGGGTGCTGGGTGCTCAGTGATCGGGGTGATGGGTGCTGAGTGCTCAGGGTGCTGAGTGCTCAGTGCTCGGGGTGCTCGGTGCTCAGTGCTCAGGGTCCTGGGTGCTCAGTACTCAGGGTGCTAGGTGCTTAGTAATCAGGGTGCTCAGTGCACAGTACACAGGGTGCTGGGTGCTCAGTGCTCGGGGTGCTGGGTGCTCAGTGCTCAGTACTCAGGGTGCTGGGTGCTCAGTGCTCAGGGTGCTGAGTGCTCAGTACTCAGCGTGCTGGGTGCTCAGTACTCAGGGTGCTGGGTGTTCAGTGCTCAGGGTGCTGGGTGCTCAGTGCTCAGGGTGCTGGGTGCTCAGTGCTCGGGGAGCTCGGTGCTCAGTACTCAGGGTGCTGGGTGCTCAGTACTCAGTGCTCGGGGTACTGGGTGCTCCGTGCTCGGGGTGATCTGTTCTCAGTACTCAGGGTGCTGGGTGCTCAGAGCTCGGGGTGCTCGGTGCTCAGTACTCGGGGTGCTGGGTGCTCAGTGCTCAGGGTGCTGGGTGCTCAGTGCTCGGGGTGCTGGGTGCTCAGTGCTGAGGGTGCTGGCTGCTCAGTGCTCAGGGTGCTGGGTGCTCAGTACTCAGGGTGCTAGCTGCTCAGTACTCAGGGTGCTCAGTGCTTAGTACTCAGCGTGCTGGGTGCTGAGTGCTCAGGGTCCTCGGTGCTCAGTACTCAGGGTGTTCAGTGCTCAGTACTCAGCGTGCTTTGTGCTCAGTGCTCAGGGTGCTGGGCGCTCAGTACTCAGGGTGCTGGGTGCTCAGTGCTCGGGGTGCTCGGTGATCAGTACTCAGGGTGCTGGGTGCTCAGTGCTCAGGGTGCTGAGTACTCAGTACTCAGGGTGCTGGGTGCTCAGTGCTCAGGGTGCTGGGTGCTCAGTGCTCAGGGTGCTGGGTGCTCAGTGCTCGGGGTTCTGGGTGCTCAGTGCTCGGGGTGCTGGGTGCTCAGTGCTCAGGGTGCTGGTTGCTCAGTACTCAGGGTGCTGGGTGCTCATTACTCAGGGTGCTGGGTGCTCAGTGCTCAGGGTGCTGGGTGCTCAGTCCTCAGGGTGCTGGGTGCTCAGTACTCAGGGTGTTCGGTGCTTAGTACTCAGGGTGCTCAGTGCTCAGTACTCAGGGTGCTGGTTGCACAGTGCTCGGGGTGCTCGGTGCTCAGTACTCAGGGTGCTGGGTGCTCAGTACTCAGGGTGCTGGGTGCTCCGTACTCAGGGTGCTGGGTGCTCAGTACTCAGGGTGCTTTGTACTCAGTACTCAGGGTTCTGGGTGCTCAGTACTCAGGGTGCTGGGTGCTCAGTGCTCAGGGTGATCTGTTCTCAGTACTCAGGGTGCTGGGTGCTCAGTGCTCGGGGTGCTGGGTGCTCAGTACTCGGGGTGCTCAGTACTCAGGGTACTGGGTGCTCAGTACTCAGGGTGCTGGGTGCTCAGTGCTTGGGGTGCTCGGTGCTCAGTACTCGGGGTGCTGGGTGCTCAGTACTCGGGGTGCTGGTTGCTCAGTGCTCAGGGTGCTGGGTGCTCAGTGCTCGGGGTGCTGGGTGCTCAGTGCTGAGGGTGCTGGCTGCTCAGTGCTCAGGGTGCTGGGTGCTCAGTACTCAGGGTGCTAGGTGCTCAGAACTCAGGGTGCTCAGTGCTCAGTACTCAGCGTGCTGGGTGCTCAGTGCTCAGGGTCCTCGGTGCTCAGTACTCAGGGTGCTCGGTGCTCAGTACTCAGCGTGCTTTGTGCTCAGTGCTCAGGGTGCTGGGTGCTCAGTACTCAGGCTGCTGGGTGCTCAGTACTCAGGGTGCTGGGTGCTCAGTACTCAGGGTGCTGGGTGCTCAGTGCTCGGGGTGCTCGGTGATCAGTACTCAGGGTGCTGGGTGCTCAGTGCTCAGGGTGCTGAGTACTCAGTACTCAGGGTGCAGGGTGCTCAGTGCTCAGGGTGCTGGGTGCTCAGTGCTCAGGGTGCTGGGTGGTCAGTGCTCAGTGCTCAAGGTGCTGGGTGCTCAGTGCTCAGTGCTCAGGGTGCTGGGTGCTCAGTACTCAGGGTGCTGGGTGCTCAGTACTCAGGGTGCTGGGTGCTCAGTTCTCAGGGTGCTGGGTGATCAGTACTCTGGGTGTTGGGTGCGCAGTACTCAGGGTGCTCAGTGCTCAGTACTCGGGGTGCTGGGTGCTCAGTGCTCAGTGTGCTCAGTGCTCAGTGCTCAGGGTGCTGGGTGCTCAGTGCTCGGGGCGCTGGGTGCTCAGTGCTCGGGGTGCTGGGTGCTCAGTACTCAGGGTGCTGTGTGCTCAGTGCTCAGTACTCAGCGTGCTGGGTGCTCAGTGCTCAGAGTGTTGGGTGCTCAGTACTCAGGGTGCTTGGTGCTCAGTGCTCAGTGCTCAGGGTGCTCAGTGCTCAGGGTGCTCAGTGCTCAGGGTGCTGGGTGCTCAGGGTGCTGGGTGCTCAGTGCTCGGGGTGCTGGGTGCTCAGTTCTCAGTGCTCAGGGTGCTGGGTGCTCAGTGCTCAGTGCTCAGGGTGCTGGGTGTTCAGTACTCAGGATGCTCGGTGCTCAGTGCTCAGGGTGCTAGGTGCTCAGTACTCAGGGTGCTGGGTGCTCAGTACTCAGGGTGCTGGGTGCTCAGTGCTCAGGGTGCTGAGTGCTCAGTACTCAGCGTGCTGGGTGCTCAGTACTCAGGGTGCTGGGTGTTCAGTGCTCAGGGTGCTGGGTGCTCAGTGCTCAGGGTCCTGGGTGCTCAGTGCTCGAGGAGCTCGGTGCTCAGTACTCAGGGTGCTGGGTGCTCAGTACTCAGTGCTCGGGGTACTGGGTGCGCCGTGCTCGGGGTGATCTGTTCTCAGTACTCACTGTGCTGGGTGCTCAGTGCTCGGGGTGCTGGGTGCTCAGTACTCGGGGTGCTCAGTACTCAGGGTACTGGGTGCTCAGTACTCAGGGTGCTGGGTGCTCAGAGCTCGGGGTGCTCAGTGCTCAGTACTCGGGGTGCTGGGTGCTCAGTGCTCAGGGTGCTGGGTGCTCAGTGCTCGGGGTGCTGGGTGCTCAGTGCTGAGGGTGCTGGCTGCTCAGTGCTCAGGGTGCTGGGTGCTCAGTACTCAGGGTGCTAGGTGCTCAGTACTCAGGGTGCTCAGTGCTTAGTACTCAGCGTGCTGGGTGCTGAGTGCTCAGGGTCCTCGGTGCTAAGTACTCAGGGTGTTCAGTGCTCAGTACTCAGCGTGCTTTGTGCTCAGTGCTCAGGGTGCTGTGTGCTCAGTACTCAGGGTGCTGGGTGCTCAGTGCTCGGGGTGCTCGGTGAACAGTACTCAGGGTGCTGGGTGCTCAGTGCTCAGGGTGCTGAGTACTCAGTACTCAGGGTGCTGGGTGCTCAGTGCTCAGGGTGCTGGGTGCTCAGTGCTCAGGGTGCTGGGTGCTCAGTGCTCGGGGTGCTGTGTGCTCTGTGCTCGGGGTGCTGGGTGCTCAGTGCTCAGGGTGCTGGGTGCTCAGTACTCAGGGTGCTGGGTGCTCATTACTCAGGGTGCTGGGTGCTCAGTCCTCAGGGTGCTGGGTGCTCAGTCCTCAGGGTGCTGGGTGCTCACTACTCAGGGTGTTCGGTGCTTAGTACTCAGGGTGCTCAGTGCTCAGTACTCAGGGTGCTGGTTGCTCAGTGCTCGGGTGCTCGGTGCTCAGTACTCAGGGTGCTGGGTGCTCAGTACTCAGGGTGCTGGGTGCTCCGTACTCAGGGTGCTGGGTGCTCAGTACTCAGGGTGCTGGGTGCTCAGTACTCAGGGTGCTGGGTGCTCAGTGCTCAGGGTGCTGGGTGCTCAGTGCTCAGGGTGCTGGGTGCTCAGTACTCAGGGTGCTGGGTGCTCAGTGCTCAGGGTGATCAGTGCTCAGTACTCAGGGTGCTCAGTACTCAGGGTGCTGTGTGCTCAGTGCTCAGGGTGCTGGGTGCTCAGTGCTCAGTACTCAGGGTTCTGGGTGCTCAGTGCTCAGGGTGCTGGGTGCTCAGTGCTCAGGGTGCTGTGTGCTCAGTACTCAGGGTGCTGGGTGCTCAGTGCTCAGGGTGATCAGTGCTCAGTACTCAGGGTGCTCAGTACTCAGGGTGCTGTGTGCTCAGTGCTCAGGGTGCTGGGTGCTCAGTACTCAGGGTGCTCAGTGCTCAGGGTGCTGGGTGCTCAGGGTGCTGGGTGCTCAGTGCTCGGTGCGCTGGGTGCTCAGTGCTCAGTGCTCAGGGTGCTGGGTGCTCAGTGCTCAGGGTGCTGTGTGCTCAGTGCTCAGTACTCAGCGTGCTGGGTGCTCATTGCTCAGAGTGTTGTGTGCTCAGTACTCAGGGTGCTGGGTGCTCAGTGCTCAGTGCTCAGGGTGCTCAGTGCTCAGGGTGCTCAGTGCTCAGGGTGCTGGGTGCTCAGGGTGCTGGGTGCTCAGTGCTCGGGGTGCTGGGTGCTCAGTGCTCAGTGCTCAGGGTGCTGGGTGCTCAGTGCTCAGTGCTCAGGGTGCTGGGTGTTCAGTACTCAGGGTGCTCGGTGCTCAGTGCTCAGGGTGCTAGGTGCTCAGTACTCAGGGTGCTGGGTGCTCAGTGCTCGGGGTGCTGGGTGCTCAGTGCTCAGGGTGCTGGGTGCTCAGTACTCAGGGTGCTGGGTGCTCAGTACTCAGGGTGCTGGGTGCTCAGTGCTCAGGGTGCTGGGTGCTCAGTACTCAGGGTGCTGGGTGCTCAGTACTCAGGGTGCTCCGTGCTCAGTACTCAGGGTGCTGGGTGCTCAGTGCTCAGGGTGCTTTGTACTCAGTACTCAGGGTTCTGGGTGCTCAGTACTCAGGGTGCTGGGTGCTCAATGCTCAGGGTGCTGGGTGCTCAGTGCTCAGGGTGCTGGGTGCTCAGTACTCAGGGTGCTGGGTGCTCAGTGCTCAGGGTGATCGGTGCTCAGTACTCAGGGTGCTCAGTACTCAGGGTGCTGGGTGCTCAGTACTCAGGGTGCTGGGTGCTCAGTGCTCAGGGTGCTGGGTGCTCAGTGCTCTGGGTGCTGGGTGCTCAGTGCTCAGGGTGCTGGGTGCTCAGTGCTCAGGGTGCTGGGTGCTCAGTGCTCAGGGTGCTGGGTGCTCAGTGCTCAGGGTGCTGGGTGCTCAGTGCTCGGGGAGCTCGGTGCTCAGTACTCAGGGTGCTGGGTGCTCAGTACTCAATGCTCGGGGTCCTGGGTGCTCCGTGCTCGGGGTGCTGGGTGCTCAGTACTCAGGGTGCTGGGTGCTCATTCTCGGGGTGCTGGGTGCTCAGTGCTCGGTGTGCTGGGTGCTCAGTGCTCAGGGTGCTGGGGGCTCAGTACTCAGGGTGCTGGGTGCTCAGTACTCAGGGTGCTCGGTTCTCAGTACTCAGGGTGCTGGGTGCTGATTCTCGGTGTGCTGGGTGCTCAGTGCTCTGGTTGCTGGGTGCTCAGTACTCAGGGTGCTGGTGGCTCTGTACTCAGGGTGATCTGTTCTCAGTACTCAGGGTGCTGGGTGCTCAGTGCTCGGGGTGCTGGGTGCTCAGTACTCGGGGTGCTCAGTACTCAGGGTACTGGGTGCTCAGTACTCAGGGTGCTGGGTGCTCAGTGCTCGGGGTGCTCGGTGCTCAGTACTCGGGGTGCTGGGTGCTCAGTACTCGGGGTGCTGGGTGCTCAGTGCTCAGGGTGCTGGGTGCTCAGTGCTCGGGGTGCTGGGTGCTCAGTGCTGAGGGTGCTGGCTGCTCAGTGCTCAGGGTGCTGGGTGCTCAGTACTCAGGGTGCTAGGTGCTCAGTACTCAGGGTGCTCAGTGCTCAGTACTCAGCGTGCTGGGTGCTCAGTGCTCAGGGTCCTCGGTGCTCAGTACTCAGGGTGCTCAGTGCTCAGTACTCAGCGTGCTTTGTGCTCAGTGCTCAGGGTGCTGGGTGCTCAGTACTCAGGGTGCTGGGTGCTCAGTACTCAGGGTGCTGGGTGCTCAGTACTCAGGGTGCTGGGTGCTCAGTGCTCGGGGTGCTCGGTGATCAGTACTCAGGGTGCTGGGTGCTCAGTGCTCAGGGTGCTGAGTACTCAGTACTCAGGGTGCTGGGTGCTCAGTGCTCAGGGTGCTGGGTGCTCAGTGCTCAGGGTGCTGGGTGGTCAGTGCTCAGTGCTCAAGGTGCTGGGTGCTCAGTGCTCAGTGCTCAGGGTGCTGGGTGCTCAGTACTCAGGGTGCTGGGTGCTCAGTACTCAGGGTGCTGGGTGCTCAGTTCTCAGGGTGCTGGGTGATCAGTACTCTGGGTGTTGGGTGCGCAGTACTCAGGGTGCTCAGTGCTCAGTACTCGGGGTGCTGGGTGCTCAGTGCTCAGTGTGCTCAGTGCTCAGTGCTCAGGGTGCTGGGTGCTCAGTGCTCGGGGCGCTGGGTGCTCAGTGCTCGGGGTGCTGGGTGCTCAGTACTCAGGGTGCTGTGTGCTCAGTGCTCAGTACTCAGCGTGCTGGGTGCTCAGTGCTCAGAGTGTTGGGTGCTCAGTACTCAGGGTGCTGGGTGCTCAGTACACAGGGTGCTCAGTGCTTAGTACTCAGCGTGCTGGGTGCTGAGTGCTCAGGGTCCTCGGTGCTCAGTACTCAGGGTATTCAGTGCTCAGTACTCAGCGTGCTTTGTGCTCAGTGCTCAGGGTGCTGGGTGCTCAGTACTCAGGGTCCTGGGTGCTCAGTGCTCGGGGTGCTCGGTGATCAGTACTCAGGGTGCTGGGTGCTCAGTGCTCAGGGTGCTGAGTACTCAGTACTCAGGGTGCTGGGTGCTCAGTGCTCAGGGTGCTGGGTGCTCAGTGCTCAGGGTGCTGGGTGCTCAGTGCTCGGGGTGCTGGGTGCTCAGTGCTCGGGGTGCTGGGTGCTCAGTGCTCAGGGTGCTGGGTGCTCAGTACTCAGGGTGCTGGGTGCTCATTACTCAGGGTGCTGGGTGCTCAGTGCTCAGGGTGCTGGGTGCTCAGTCCTCAGGGTGCTGGGTGCTCAGTACTCAGGGTGTTCGGTGCTTAGTACTCAGGGTGCTCAGTGCTCAGTACTCAGGGTGCTGGTTGCTCAGTGCTCGGGGTGCTCGGTGCTCAGTACTCAGGGTGCTGGGTGCTCAGTACTCAGGGTGCTGGGTGCTCCGTACTCAGGGTGCTGGGTGCTCAATACTCAGGGTGCTGGGTGCTCAGTACTCAGGGTGCTCGGTGCTCAGTACTCAGGGTGCTGGGTGCTCAGTGCTCAGGGTGCTTTGTACTCAGTACTCAGGGTTCTGGGTGCTCAGTACTCAGGGTGCTGGGTGCTCAGTGCTCAGGGTGATCTGTTCTCAGTACTCAGGGTGCTGGGTGCTCAGTGCTCGGGGTGCTGGGTGCTCAGTACTCGGGGTGCTCAGTACTCAGGGTACTGGGTGCTCAGTACTCAGGTTGCTGGGTGCTCAGTGCTCGGGGTGCTCGGTGCTCAGTACTCGGGGTGCTGGGTGCTCAGTACTCGGGGTGCTGGTTGCTAAGTGCTCAGGGTGCTGGGTGCTCAGTGCTCGGGGTGCTGGGTGCTCAGTGCTGAGGGTGCTGGCTGCTCAGTGCTCAGGGTGCTGGGTGCTCAGTACTCAGGGTGCTAGGTGCTCAGAACTCAGTGTGCTCAGTGCTCAGTACTCAGCGTGCTGGGTGCTCAGTGCTCAGGGTCCTCGGTGCTCAGTACTCAGGGTGCTCAGTGCTCAGTACTCAGCGTGCTTTGTGCTCAGTGCTCAGGGTGCTGGGTGCTCAGTACTCAGGGTGCTGGGTGCTCAGTACTCAGGGTGCTGGGTGCTCAGTACTCAGGGTGCTGGGTGCTCAGTGCTCGGGGTGCTCGGTGATCAGTACTCAGGGTGCTGGGTGCTCAGTGCTCAGGGTGCTGAGTACTCAGTACTCAGGGTGCTGGGTGCTCAGTGCTCAGGGTGCTGGGTGCTCAGTGCTCAGGGTGCTGGGTGCTCAGTGCTCAGTGCTCAAGGTGCTGGGTGCTCAGTGCTCAGTGCTCAGGGTGCTGGGTGCTCAGTACTCAGGGTGCTGGGTGCTCAGTACTCAGGGTGCTGGGTGCTCAGTTCTCAGGGTGCTGGGTGATCAGTACTCTGGGTGTTGGGTGCGCAGTACTCAGGGTGCTCAGTTCTCAGTACTCGGGGTGCTGGGTGCTCAGTGCTCAGTGTGCTCAGTGCTCAGTGCTCAGGGTGCTGGGTGCTCAGTGCTCGGGGCGCTGGGTGCTCAGTGCTCGGGGTGCTGGGTGCTCAGTACTCAGGGGGCTGTGTGCTCAGTGCTCAGTACTCAGCGTGCTGTGTACTCAGTGCTCAGAGTGTTGGGTGCTCAGTACTCAGGGTGCTTGGTGCTCAGTGCTCAGTGCTCAGGGTGCTCAGTGCTCAGGGTGCTCAGTGCTCAGGGTGCTGGGTGCTCAGGGTGCTGGGTGCTCAGTGCTCGGGGTGCTGGGTGCTCAGTTCTCAGTGCTCAGGGTGCTGGGTGCTCAGTGCTCAGTGCTCAGGGTGCTGGGTGTTCAGTACTCAGGGTGCTCGGTGCTCAGTGCTCAGGGTGCTAGGTGCTCAGTACTCAGGGTGCTGGGTGCTCAGTGCTCGGGGTGCTGGGTGCTCAGTACTCAGGGTGCTGGGTGCTCAGTACTCAGGGTGCTGGGTGCTCAGTGCTCAGGGTGCTGGGTGCTCATTACTCAGTGTCCTCGATGCTCAGTACTCAGGGTGCTCGGTGCTCAGTACTCAGGGTGCTGGGTGCTCAGTACTCAGGGTGCTGGGTGCTCAGTACTCAGGGTGCTGGGTGCTCAGTGCTCAGGGTGCTGGGTGCTCAGTGCTCTGGTTGCTGGGTGCTCAGTGCTCAGGGTGCTGGGTGCTCAGTGCTCAGGGTGCTGGGTGCTCAGTGATCGGGGTGATGGGTGCTGAGTGCTCAGGGTGCTGAGTGCTCAGTGCTCGGGGTGCTCGGTGCTCAGTGCTCAGGGTCCTGGGTGCTCAGTACTCAGGGTGCTAGGTGCTTAGTAATCAGGGTGCTCAGTGCTCAGTACACAGGGTGCTGGGTGCTCAGTGCTCGGGGTGCTGGGTGCTCAGTGCTCAGTAATCAGGGTGCTGGGTGCTAAGTGCTCAGGGTGCTGAGTGCTCAGTACTCAGCGTGCTGGGTGCTCAGTACTCAGGGTGCTGGGTGTTCAGTGCTCAGGGTGCTGGGTGCTCAGTGCTCAGGTTGCTGGGTGCTCAGTGCTCGGGGAGCTCGGTGCTCAGTACTCAGGGTGCTGGGTGCTCAGTACTCAGTGCTCGGGGTACTGGGTGCTCCGTGCTCGGGGTGATCTGTTCTCAGTACTCAGGGTGCTGGGTGCTCAGTGCTCGGGGTGCTGGGAGCTCAGTACTCGGGGTGCTCAGTACTCAGGGTACTGGGTGCTCAGTACTCAGGGTGCTGGGTGCTCAGAGCTCGGGGTGCTCGGTGCTCAGTACTCGGGGTGCTGGGTGCTCAGTGCTCAGGGTGCTGGGTGCTCAGTGCTCGGGGTGCTGGGTGCTCAGTGCTGAGGGTGCTGGCTGCTCAGTGCTCAGGGTGCTGGGTGCTCAGTACTCAGGGTGCTAGGTGCTCAGTACTCAGGGTGCTCAGTGCTTAGTACTCAGCGTGCTGGGTGCTGAGTGCTCAGGGTCCTCGGTGCTCAGTACTCAGGGTGTTCAGTGCTCAGTACTCAGCGTGCTTTGTGCTCAGTGCTCAGGGTGCTGGGTGCTCAGTACTCAGGGTGCTGGGTGCTCAGTGCTCGGGGTGCTCGGTGATCAGTACTCAGGGTGCTGGGTGGTCAGTGCTCAGGGTGCTGAGTACTCAGTACTCAGGGTGCTGGGTGCTCAGTGCTCAGGGTGCTGGGTGCTCAGTGCTCAGGGTACTGGGTGCTCAGTGCTCGGGGTGCTGGGTGCTCAGTGCTCGGGGTGCTGGGTGCTCAGTGCTCAGGGTGCTGGGTGCTCAGTACTCAGGGTGCTGGGTGCTCATTACTCAGGGTGCTGGGTGCTCAGTGCTCAGGGTGCTGGGTGCTCAGTCCTCAGGGTGCTGGGTGCTCAGTACTCAGGGTGTTCGGTGCTTAGTACTCAGGGTGCTCAGTGCTCAGTACTCAGGGTGCTGGTTGCTCAGTGCTCAGGGTGCTCGGTGCTCAGTACTCAGGGTGCTGGGTGCTCAGTACTCAGGGTGCTGGGTGCTCCGTACTCAGGGTGCTGGGTGCTCAGTACTCAGGGTGCTGGGTGCTCAGTACTCAGGGTGCTGGGTGCTCAGTGCTCAGGGTGCTGGGTGCTCAGTACTCAGGGTGCTGGGTGCTCAGTACTCATCGTGCTCGGTGCTCAGTACTCAGGGTGCTGGGTGCTCAGTGCTCAGGGTGCTTTGTACTCAGTACTCAGGGTTCTGGGTGCTCAGTACTCAGGGTGCTGGGTGCTCAGTGCTCAGGGTGCTGGGTGATCAGTGCTCAGGGTGCTGTGTGCTCAGTACTCAGGGTGCTGGGTGCTCAGTGCTCAGGGTGATCAGTGCTCAGTACTCAGGGTGCTCAGTACTCAGGGTGCTGTGTGCTCAGTGCTCAGGGTGCTGGGTGCTCAGTACTCAGGGTGCTCAGTGCTCAGGGTGCTGGGTGCTCAGGGTGCTGGGTGCTCAGTGCTCGGGGTGCTGGGTGCTCAGTGCTCAGTGCTCAGGGTGCTGGGTGCTCAGTGCTCAGGGTGCTGTGTGCTCAGTGCTCAGTACTCAGCGTGCTGGGTGCTCATTGCTCAGAGTGTTGGGTGCTCAGTACTCAGGGTGCTGGGTGCTCAGTGCTCAGTGCTCAGGGTGCTCAGTGCTCAGGGTGCTCAGTGCTCAGGGTGCTGGGTGCTCAGGGTGCTGGGTGCTCAGTGCTCGGGGTGCTGGGTGCTCAGTGCTCAGTGCTCAGGGTGCTGGGTGCTCAGTGCTCAGTGCTCAGGGTGCTGGGTGTTCAGTACTCTGGGTGCTCGGTGCTCAGTGCTCAGGGTGCTAGGTGCTCAGTACTCAGGGTGCTGGGTGCTCAGTGCTCGGGGTGCTGGGTGCTCAGTGCTCAGGGTGATCAGTGCTCAGTACTCAGGGTGCTGGGTGCTCAGTACTCAGGGTGCTGGGTGCTCAGTGCTCAGGGTGCTGGGTGCTCAGTACTCAGGGTGCTGGGTGCTCAGTACTCAGGGTGCTCCGTGCTCAGTACTCAGGGTGCTGGGTGCTCAGTGCTCAGGGTGCTTTGTACTCAGTACTCAGGGTTCTGGGTGCTCAGTACTCAGGGTGCTGTGTGCTCAATGCTCAGGGTGCTGGGTGCTCAGTGCTCAGGGTGCTGGGTGCTCAGTACTCAGGGTGCTGGGTGCTCAGTGCTCAGGGTGATCGGTGCTCAGTACTCAGGGTGCTCAGTACTCAGGGTGCTGGGTGCTCAGTACTCAGGGTGCTGGGTGCTCAGTGTTCAGGGTGCTGGGTGCTCAGTCCTCAGGGTGCTTGGTGCTCAGTACTTAGTGTGCTCGGTGCTCAGTACTCAGGGTGCTGGGTGCTCAGTGCTCAGGGTGCTTTGTACTCAGTACTCAGGGTTCTGGGTGCTCAGTACTCAGGGTGCTGGGTGCTCAGTGCTCAGGGTGCTGGGTGCTCATTCTCGGGGTGCTGGGTGCTCAGTGCTCGGTGTGCTGGGTGCTCAGTGCTCAGGGTGCTGGGGGCTCAGTACTCAGGGTGCTGGGTGCTCAATACTCAGGGTGCTCGGTTCTCAGTACTCAGGGTGCTGGGTGCTCATTCTCGGGGTGCTGGGTGCTCAGTGCTCGGGTTTCTGGGTGCTCAGTACTCAGGGTGCTGGGGGCTCAGTACTCAGGGTGCTGGGTGCTCAGTACTCAGGGTGATCTGTTCTCAGTACTCAGGGTGCTGGGTGCTCAGTGCTCGGGGTGCTGGCTGCTCAGTACTCGGGGTGCTCAGTACTCAGGGTACTTGGTGCTCAGTACTCAGGGTGCTGGGTGCTCAGTACTCAGGGTGCTGGGTGCTCAGTGCTCAGGGTGCTGTGTGCTCAGTGCTCGGGGTGCTGGGTGCTCAGTGCTGAGCGTGCTGGCTGCTCAGTGCTCAGGGTGCTGTGTGCTCAGTATTCAGGGTGCTAGGTGCTCAGTACTCAGGGTGCTCAGTGCTCAGTACTCAGCGTGCTGGGTGCTCAGTGCTCAGGGTCCTCGGTGCTCAGTACTCAGGGTGCTCAGTGCTCAGTACTCAGCGTGCTTTGTGCTCAGTGCTCAGGGTGCTGGGTGCTCAGTACTCAGGGTGCTGGGTGCTCAGTACTCAGGGTGCTGGGTGCTCAGTGCTCGGGGTGCTCGGTGATCAGTACTCAGGGTGCTGGGTGCTCAGTGCTCAGGGTGCTGAGTACTCAGTACTCAGGGTGCTGGGTGCTCAGTGCTCAGGGTGCTGGGTGCTCAGTGCTCAGGGTGCTGGGTGCTCAGTGCTCGGGGTGCTGGGTGCTCAGTGCTCGGGGTGCTGGGTGCTCAGTGCTCGGGGTGCTGGGTGCTCAGTGCTCGGGGTGCTGGGTGCTCAGTACTCAGGGTGCTGGGGGCTCAGTACTCAGGGTGCTGGGTGCTCAGTGTTCAGGGTGCTGGGTGCTCAGTCCTCAGGGTGCTGGGTGCTCAGTACTCAGGGTGTTCGGTGCTCAGTACTCAGGGTGCTCAGTGCTCAGTACTCAGGGTGCTGGTTGCTCAGTGCTCGGGGTGCTCGGTGCTCAGTACTCAGGGTGCTCAGTGCTCAGTACTCAGGGTGCTGGTTGCTCAGTGCTCGGGGTGCTCGGTGCTCAGTACTCAGGGTGCTGGGTGCTCAGTACTCAGGGTGCTGGGTGCTCAGTACTCAGGGTGCTGTGTGCTCAGTACTCAGGGTGCTGGGTGCTCAGTACTCAGGGTGCTGTGTGCTCAGTGCTCAGGGTGCTGTGTGCTCAGTACTCAGGGTGCTTGGTGCTCAGTACTTAGTGTGCTCGGTGCTCAGTACTCAGGGTGCTGGGTGCTCAGTGCTCAGGGTGCTTTGTACTCAGTACTCAGGGTTCTGGGTGCTCAGTACTCAGGGTGCTGGGTGCTCAGTGCTCAGGGTGCTGGGTGCTCAGTGCTCAGGGTGCTGGGTGCTCAGTACTCAGGGTGCTGGGTGCTCAGTGCTCAGGGTGATCGGTGCTCAGTACTCAGGGTGCTCAGTACTCAGGGTGCTGGGTGCTCAGTGCTCAGGGTGCTGGGTGCTCAGTACTCAGGGTGCTGGGTGCTCAGTGCTCGGTGTGCTGGGTGCTCAGTGCTCAGGGTGCTCAGTGCTCAGGGTGCTGGGTGCTCAGTGCTCGGTGTGCTCGGTGCTCAGGGTGCTGGGTGCTCAGTCCTCAGGGTGCTCAGTGCTCAGGGTGCTGGGTGCTCAGTGCTCGGGGTGCTCGGTGCTCAGTACTCAGGGTGCTGGGTGCTCAGTACTCATGGTGCTGGGTGCTCAGTACTCAGGGGGCTGGGTGCTCAGTGCTCAGGGTGCTGGGTGCTCAGTGCTCAGGGCGCTGGGTGCTCAGTGCTCGGGGTGCTGGGTGCTCAGTGCTCGGGGTGCTGGGTGGTCAGTGCTCAGTGCTCAGGGTGCTGGGTGCTCAGTGCTCAGTGCTCAGGGTGCTGGGTGCTCAGTACTCAGGGTGCTGGGTGCTCAGTACTCAGGGTGCTGGGTGCTCAGTGATCAGGGTGCTGGGTGCTCAGTACTCTGGGTGTTGGGTGCTCAGTACTCAGGGTGCTGGGTGCTCAGTGCTCGGGGTGCTCGGTGCTCAGTACTCAAGGTGCTGGGTGCTCAGTGCTCAGGGTGCGGGGTGCTCAGTCCTCGGGGTGCTCCGTGCTCAGTGCTCAGGGGGCTGGGTACTCAGTACTCAGGGTGCTCGGTGCTCAGTACTCAGGGTTCTCAGTGCTCAAGGTGCTGGGTGCTCAGTACTCAGGGTTCTCAGTGCTCAGTGTGCTCAGTGCTCAGTGCTCGGGGTGCTGGGTGCTCAGTGCTCGGGGCGCTGGGTGCTCAGTGCTCGGGGTGCTGGGTGCTCAGTACTCAGGGTGCTGTGTGCTCAGTGCTCAGTACTCAGAGTGCTGGGTGCTCAGTGCTCAGAGTGTTGGGTGCTCAGTACTCAGGGTGCTGGGTGCTCAGTGCTCAGGGTGCTCAGTGCTCAGGGTGCTCAGTGCTCAGGGTGCTGGGTGCTCAGGGTGCTGGGTGCTCAGTGCTCGGGGTGCTGGGTGCTCAGTGCTCAGTGCTCAGGGTGCTGGGTGCTCAGTGCTAAGTGCTCAGGGTGCTGGGTGTTCAGTACTCAGGGTGCTCGGTGCTCAGTGCTCAGGGTGCTGGGTGCTCAGTACTCAGGGTGCTGGGTGCTCAGTGCTCGGGGTGCTGGGTGCTCAGTACTCAGGGTGATCAGTGCTCAGTACTCAGGGTGCTGGGTTCTCAGTGCTCTGGGTGCTGGGTGCTCAGTCCTCAGGGTGCTCAGTACTCAGGATGCTCTGTGCTCAGTGCTCAGTACTCAGGGTGCTCAGTACTCAGGGTGCTGGGTGCTCAGTGCTCGGGGTGCTGGGTGCTCAGTACTCAGGGTGCTGGATGCTCAGTATTCGGGGTGCTGGGTGCTCAGTACTCAGGGTGCTGGGTGCTCAGTGCTCGGGGTGCTGGGTGCTCACTGCTCAGAGTGATCGGTGCTCAGTGCTCAGGGTGCTGGGTGCTCAGTCCTCCGGGTGCTCAGTGCTCAGGGTGCTGGGTGCTCATTGCTCGGTGTGCTCGGTGCTCAGTACTCAGGGTGCTGACTGCTCAGTACTCAGGGTGCTGGGTGCTCAGTACTCAGGTTGCTGGTTGCTCAGTACTCGGGGTGCTGGGTGCTCAGTACTCAGGGTGCTGGGTGCTCAGTGCTCGGGGTGCTGGGTGCTCACTGCTCAGAGTGATCGGTGCTCAGTGCTCAGGGTGCTGGGTGCTCAGTCCTCCGGGTGCTCAGTGCTCAGGGTGCTGGGTGCTCATTGCTCGGTGTGCTCGGTGCTCAGTACTCAGGGTGCTGACTGCTCAGTACTCAGGGTGCTGGGTGCTCAGTACTCAGGTTGCTGGTTGCTCAGTACTCAGGGTGCTGGGTGCTCAGTGCTCAGGGTGCTGGGTGCTCAGTGCTCGGGGTGCTGGGTGCTCAGGGCTGTGGTGCTGGGTGCTCAGTGCTCAGGGTGCTGGGTGCTCAGTGCTCAGTGCTCAGGGTGCTGGTTGCTCAGTACTCAGGGTGCTGGGTGCTCTGTACTCAGGGTGCTGGGTGCTCAGTGCTCAGGGTGCTCTGTGCTCAGTATTCAGGGTGCTGGGTGCTCAGTGCTTGGGGTGCTGCGTGCTCAGTGCTCAGGGAGCTGGGTGCTCAGTGCTCAGGGTGCTGGGTGCTCAGTACTCAGGGTGCTGGGTGCTCAGTGCTCGTTGTGCTCGGTGCTCAGTACTCAAGGTGCTGGGTGCTCAGTGCTCAGGGTGCTGGGTGCTCAGTCCTCGGGGTGCTCCGTGCTCAGTGATCAGGGTGCTGGGTGCTCAGTACTCAGGGTGCTCGGTGCTCAGTACTCAGGGTTTTCAGTGCTCAGTACTCAGGGTGCTGGGTGCTCAGTGCTCAGGGTGCTGGGTGCTCAGTACTCAGGGTGCTCAGTGCTCAGTACTCGGGGTGCTTGGTGCTCAGTACTCAGGGTGCTCAGTGCTCAGTACTCCGGGTGCTGGGTGCTCAGTGCTCAGGGTGCTCAGTGCTCAGTGCTCGCGGTGCTGGGTGCTCAGTGCTCGGGGCGCTGGGTGCTCAGTGCTCAGGGTGCTGGGTGCTCAGTAGTCGGGGTGCTGGGTGCTCAGTGCTCAGGGTGCTCAGTGCTCAGTACTCAGTGCTCAGGGTCCTCAGTGCTCAGTGCTCAGGGTGCTGGGTGTTCAGTACTCAGGGTGCTGGGTGCTCAGTACTCAGGGTGCTGGCTGCTCAGTGCTCAGTGTGCTGGGAGCTCAGTAGTCTGGGTGTTGGGTGCTCAGTACTCAGGGTGCTGGGTGCTCCGTGCTCAGGGTGCTCTGTGCTCAGTGCTCAGGGTTCTGGGTGCTCAGTGCTCAGGGTGCTGGGTGCTCAGTACTCAGGGTGCTGGGTGCTTAGTGCTCGAGGTGCTCGGTGCTCAGTACTCAAGGTGCTGGGTGCTCAGTGCTCAGGGTGCTGGGTGCTCAGTACTCGGGGTTCTCCGTGCTCATGGTGCTGGGTGCTCAGTGCTCAGAGTCCTTGGTGCTCAGTGCTCGGGGTGCTGGGTGCTGAGTGCTCAGGGTGCTGGGTGCTCAGTGCTCGGGGTGCTCGGTGCTCAGTGCTCAGGGTGCTGGGTGCTCAGTACTCAGGGTGCTTGGTGCTTAGTACTCAGGGTGCTCAGTGCTCAGTACACAGGGTGCTGGGTGCTCAGTGCTCGGGGTGCTGGGTGCTCAGTGCTCAGTACTCAGGGTGCTGGGTGCTCAGTGCTCAGGGTGCTGGGTGCTCAGTACTCAGCGTGCTGGGTGCTCAGTACTCAGGGTGCTGGGTGCTCAGTGCTCAGGGTGCTGGGTGCTCAGTGCTCAGGGTGCTGGGTGCTCAGTGATCGGGGTGCTGGGTGCTCAGTACTCAGGGTGCTCAGTGCTCGGTTAGCTCGGTGCTCAGTACTCAGGGTGCTGGGTGCTCAGTACTCAGTGCTCGGTGTCCTGGGTGCTCCATGCTCGGGGTGCTGGGTGCTCAGTGCTCTGGGTGCTGGGTGCTCAGTACTCAGGGTGCTGGGTGCTCAGTACTCAGGGTGCTGGGTGCTCAGTGCTCAGGGTGCTGTGTGCTCAGTACTCAGGGTGCTGGGTGCTCAGTACTCAGGGTGCTGGGTGCTCAGTGCTCAGGGTGCTGGGTGCTCAGTACTCAGGGTGCTGGGTGCTCAGTGCTCGGTGTGCTGGGTGCTCAGTGCTCAGGGTGCTCAGTGCTCAGGGTGCTGGGTGCTCAGTCCTCAGGGTGCTCAGTGCTCAGGGTGCTGGGTGCTCAGTGCTCGGGGTGCTCGGTGCTCAGTACTCAGGGTGCTGGGTGCTCAGTACTCATGGTGCTGGGTGCTCAGTACTCAGGGGGCTGGGTGCTCAGTGCTCAGGGTGCTGGGTGCTCAGTGCTCAGGGCGCTGGGTGCTCAGTGCTGGGGGGGGCTGGGTGCTCAGTGCTCGGGGTGCTGGGTGGTCAGTGCTCAGTGCTCAGGGTGCTGGGTGCTCAGTGCTCAGTGCTCAGGGTGCTGGGTGCTCAGTACTCAGGGTGCTGGGTGCTCAGTACTCAGGGTGCTGGGTGCTCAGTGATCAGGGTGCTGTGTGCTCAGTACTCTGGGTGTTGGGTGCTCAGTACTCAGGGTGCTGGGTGCTCAGTGCTCGGGGTGCTCGGTGCTCAGTACTCAAGGTGCTGGGTGCTCAGTGCTCAGGGTGCGGGGTGCTCAGTCCTCGGGGTGCTCCGTGCTCAGTGCTCAGGGGGCTGGGTACTCAGTACTCAGGGTGCTCGGTGCTCAGTACTCAGGGTTCTCAGTGCTCAGGGTGCTGGGTGCTCAGTACTCAGGGTTCTCAGTGCTCAGTGTGCTCAGTGCTCAGTGCTCGGGGTGCTGGGTGCTCAGTGCTCGGGGCGCTGGGTGCTCAGTGCTCGGGGTGCTGGGTGCTCAGTACTCAGGGTGCTGTGTGCTCAGTGCTCAGTACTCAGCGTGCTGGGTGCTCAGTGCTCAGAGTGTTGGGTGCTCAGTACTCAGGGTGCTGGGTGCTCAGTGCTCAGTGCTCAGGGTGCTCAGTGCTCAGGGTGCTCAGTGCTCAGGGTGCTGGGTGATCAGGGTGCTGGGTGCTCAGTGCTCGGGGTGCTGGGTGCTCAGTGCTCAGTGCTCAGGGTGCTGGGTGCTCAGTGCTGAGTGCTCAGGGTGCTGGGTGTTCAGTACTCAGGGTGCTCGGTGCTCAGTGCTCAGGGTGCTGGGTGCTCAGTACTCAGGGTGCTGTGTGCTCAGTGCTCGGGGTGCTGGGTGCTCAGTGCTCAGGGTGATCAGTGCTCAGTACTCAGGGTGCTGGGTTCTCAGTGCTCTGGGTGCTGGGTGCTCAGTCCTCAGGGTGCTCAGTACTCAGGATGCTCTGTGCTCAGTGCTCAGTACTCAGGGTGCTCAGTACTCAGGGTGCTGGGTGCTCAGTGCTCGGGGTGCTGGGTGCTCAGTACTCAGGGTGCTGGGTGCTCAGTACTCGGGGTGCTGGGTGCTCAGTACTCAGGGTACTGGGTGCTCAGTGCTCGGGGTGCTGGGTGCTCACTGCTCAGAGTGATCGGTGCTCAGTGCTCAGGGTGCTGGGTGCTCAGTCCTCCGGGTGCTCAGTGCTCAGGGTGCTAGGTGCTCATTGCTCGGTGTGCTCGGTGCTCAGTACTCAGGGTGCTGACTGCTCAGTACTCAGGGTGCTGGGTGCTCAGTACTCAGGTTGCTGGTTGCTCAGTACTCAGGGTGCTGGGTGCTCAGTGCTCAGGGTGCTGGGTGCTCAGTGCTCGGGGTGCTGGGTGCTCAGGGCTGTGGTGCTGGGTGCTCAGTGCTCAGGGTGCTGGGTGCTCAGTGCTCAGTGCTCAGGGTGCTGGTTGCTCAGTACTCATGGTGCTGGGTGCTCAGTACTCAGGGGGCTGGGTGCTCAGTGCTCAGGGTGCTGGGTGCTCAGTGCTCAGGGCGCTGGGTGCTCAGTGCTGGGGGGGGCTGGGTGCTCAGTGCTCGGGGTGCTGGGTGGTCAGTGCTCAGTGCTCAGGGTGCTGGGTGCTCAGTGCTCAGTGCTCAGGGTGCTGGGTGCTCAGTACTCAGGGTGCTGGGTGCTCAGTACTCAGGGTGCTGGGTGCTCAGTGATCAGGGTGCTGTGTGCTCAGTACTCTGGGTGTTGGGTGCTCAGTACTCAGGGTGCTGGGTGCTCAGTGCTCGGGGTGCTCGGTGCTCAGTACTCAAGGTGCTGGGTGCTCAGTGCTCAGGGTGCGGGGTGCTCAGTCCTCGGGGTGCTCCGTGCTCAGTGCTCAGGGGGCTGGGTACTCAGTACTCAGGGTGCTCGGTGCTCAGTACTCAGGGTTCTCAGTGCTCAGGGTGCTGGGTGCTCAGTACTCAGGGTTCTCAGTGCTCAGTGTGCTCAGTGCTCAGTGCTCGGGGTGCTGGGTGCTCAGTGCTCGGGGCGCTGGGTGCTCAGTGCTCGGGGTGCTGGGTGCTCAGTACTCAGGGTGCTGTGTGCTCAGTGCTCAGTACTCAGCGTGCTGGGTGCTCAGTGCTCAGAGTGTTGGGTGCTCAGTACTCAGGGTGCTGGGTGCTCAGTGCTCAGTGCTCAGGGTGCTCAGTGCTCAGGGTGCTCAGTGCTCAGGGTGCTGGGTGATCAGGGTGCTGGGTGCTCAGTGCTCGGGGTGCTGGGTGCTCAGTGCTCAGTGCTCAGGGTGCTGGGTGCTCAGTGCTGAGTGCTCAGGGTGCTGGGTGTTCAGTACTCAGGGTGCTCGGTGCTCAGTGCTCAGGGTGCTGGGTGCTCAGTACTCAGGGTGCTGTGTGCTCAGTGCTCGGGGTGCTGGGTGCTCAGTGCTCAGGGTGATCAGTGCTCAGTACTCAGGGTGCTGGGTTCTCAGTGCTCTGGGTGCTGGGTGCTCAGTCCTCAGGGTGCTCAGTACTCAGGATGCTCTGTGCTCAGTGCTCAGTACTCAGGGTGCTCAGTACTCAGGGTGCTGGGTGCTCAGTGCTCGGGGTGCTGGGTGCTCAGTACTCAGGGTGCTGGGTGCTCAGTACTCGGGGTGCTGGGTGCTCAGTACTCAGGGTACTGGGTGCTCAGTGCTCGGGGTGCTGGGTGCTCACTGCTCAGAGTGATCGGTGCTCAGTGCTCAGGGTGCTGGGTGCTCAGTCCTCCGGGTGCTCAGTGCTCAGGGTGCTAGGTGCTCATTGCTCGGTGTGCTCGGTGCTCAGTACTCAGGGTGCTGACTGCTCAGTACTCAGGGTGCTGGGTGCTCAGTACTCAGGTTGCTGGTTGCTCAGTACTCAGGGTGCTGGGTGCTCAGTGCTCAGGGTGCTGGGTGCTCAGTGCTCGGGGTGCTGGGTGCTCAGGGCTGTGGTGCTGGGTGCTCAGTGCTCAGGGTGCTGGGTGCTCAGTGCTCAGTGCTCAGGGTGCTGGTTGCTCAGTACTCAGGGTGCTGGGTGCTCTGTACTCAGGGTGCTGGGTGCTCAGTGCTCAGGGTGCTCTGTGCTCAGTACTCAGGGTGCTGGGTGCTCAGTGCTTGGGGTGCTGCGTGCTCAGTGCTCAGGGAGCTGGGTGCTCAGTGCTCAGGGTGCTGGGTGCTCAGTACTCAGGGTGCTGGGTGCTCAGTGCTCGTTGTGCTCGGTGCTCAGTACTCAAGGTGCTGGGTGCTCAGTGCTCAGGGTGCTGGGTGCTCAGTCCTCGGGGTGCTCCGTGCTCAGTGATCAGGGTGCTGGGTGCTCAGTACTCAGGGTGCTCGGTGCTCAGTACTCAGGGTTTTCAGTGCTCAGTACTCAGGGTGCTGGGTGCTCAGTGCTCAGGGTGCTGGGTGCTCAGTACTCAGGGTGCTCAGTGCTCAGTACTCGGGGTGCTTGGTGCTCAGTACTCAGGGTGCTCAGTGCTCAGTACTCCGGGTGCTGGGTGCTCAGTGCTCAGGGTGCTCAGTGCTCAGTGCTCGCGGTGCTGGGTGCTCAGTGCTCGGGGCGCTGGGTGCTCAGTGCTCAGGGTGCTGGGTGCTCAGTACTCGGGGTGCTGGGTGCTCAGTGCTCAGGGTGCTCAGTGCTCAGTACTCAGTGCTCAGGGTGCTCAGTGCTCAGTGCTCAGGGTGCTGGGTGTTCAGTACTCAGGGTGCTGGGTGCTCAGTACTCAGGGTGCTGGCTGCTCAGTGCTCAGTGTGCTGGGAGCTCAGTAGTCTGGGTGTTGGGTGCTCAGTACTCAGGGTGCTGGGTGCTCCGTGCTCAGGGTGCTCTGTGCTCAGTGCTCAGGGTTCTGGGTGCTCAGTGCTTAGGGTGCTGGGTGCTCAGTACTCAGGGTGCTGGGTGCTTAGTGCTCGAGGTGCTCGGTGATCAGTACTCAAGGTGCTGGGTGCTCAGTGCTCAGGGTGCTGGGTGCTCAGTACTCGGGGTTCTCCGTGCTCATGGTGCTGGGTGCTCAGTGCTCAGGGTGCTTGGTGCTCAGTGCTCGGGGTGCTGGGTGCTGAGTGCTCAGGGTGCTGGGTGCTCAGTGCTCGGGGTGCTCTGTGCTCAGTGCTCAGGGTGCTGCGTGCTCAGTACTCAGGGTGCTGGGTGCTTAGTACTCAGGGTGCTCAGTGCTCAGTACACAGGGTGCTGGGTGCTCAGTGCTCGGGGTGCTGGGTGCTCAGTGCTCAGTACTCAGGGTGCTGGGTGCTCAGTGCTCAGGGTGCTGGGTGCTCAGTACTCAGCGTGCTGGGTGCTCAGTACTCAGGGTGCTGGGTGCTCAGTGCTCAGGGTGCTGGGTGCTCAGTGCTCAGGGTGCTGGGTGCTCAGTGATCGGGGTGCTGGGTGCTCAGTACTCAGGGTGCTCAGTGCTCGGTTAGCTCGGTGCTCAGTACTCAGGGTGCTGGGTGTTCAGTACTCAGTGCTCGGGGTCCTGGGTGCTCCATGCTCGGGGTGCTGGGTGCTCAGTGCTCTGGGTGCTGGGTACTCAGTACTCAGGGTGCTGGGTGCTCAGTACTCAGGGTGCTGGGTGCTCAGTGCTCAGGGTGCTGTGTGCTCAGTACTCAGGGTGCTGGGTGCTCAGTACTCAGGGTGCTCGGTGCTCAGTACTCAGGGTGCTGGTTCCTCAGTGCTCAGGGTGCTGGGTACTCAGTACTCAGGGTGCTGGGTGCTCAGTACTCAGGGTGCTGGGTGCTCAGTGCTCAGGGTGCTGGGTGCTCAGTGCTCAGGGTGCTGGGTGCTCAGTACTCAGGGTGCTGGGTGCTCAGTGCTCAGGGTGATCGGTGCTCAGTACTCAGGGTGCTCAGTACTCAGGGTGCTGGGTGCTCAGTGCTCAGGGTGCTGGGTGCTCAGTACTCAGGGTGCTGGGTGCTCAGTGCTCGGGGTGCTGGGTGCTCAGTGCTCAGGGTGATCGGTGCTCAGTACTCAGGGTGCTGGGTGCTCAGTGCTCAGGGTGCTGGGTGCTCAGTCCTCAGGGTGCTCAGTGCTCAGGGTGCTGGGTGCTCAGTACTCATGGTGCTGGGTGCTCAGTACTCAGGGGGCTGGGTGCTCAGTGCTCAGTGTGCTGGGTGCTCAGTGCTCAGGGCGCTGGGTGCTCAGTGCTCGGGGTGCTGGGTGCTCAGTGCTCGGGGTGCTGGGTGGTCAGTGCTCAGTGCTCAAGGTGCTGGGTGCTCAGTGCTCAGTGCTCAGGGTGCTGGGTGCTCAGTACTCAGGGTGCTGGGTGCTCAGTACTCAGGGTGCTGGGTGCTCAGTTCTCAGGGTGCTGGGTGATCAGTACTCGGGGTGTTGGGTGCTCAGTACTCAGGGTGCTCAGTGCTCAGTACTCGGGGTGCTGGGTGCTCACTGCTCAGTGTGCTCAGTGCTCAGTGCTCAGGGTGCTGGGTTCTCAACGCTCGGGGCGCTGGGTGCTCAGTGCTCGGGGTGCTGGGTGCTCTGTACTCAGGGTGCTGTGTGCTCAGTGCTCAGTACTCAGCGTGCTGGGTGCTCAGTGCTCAGAGTGTTGGGTGCTCAGTACTCAGGGTGCTGGGTGCTCAGTGCTCAGTGCTGAGGGTGCTCAGTGCTGAGGGTGCTCAGTGCTCAGGGTGCTGGGTGCTCAGGGTGCTGGGTGCTCAGTGCTCGGGGTGCTGGGTGCTCAGTTCTCAGTGCTCAGGGTGCTGTGTGCTCAGTGCTCAGTGCTCAGGGTGCTGGGTGTTCAGTACTCAGGGTGCTCGGTGCTCAGTGCTCAGGGTGCTAGGTGCTCAGTACTCAGGGTTCTGGGTGCTCAGTGCTCGGGGTGCTGGGTGCTCAGTACTCAGGGTGCTGGGTGCACAGTGCTAGGGGTGCTGGGTGCTCAGTGCTCGGGGTCTGGATGCTCAGTACTCAGGGTGCTGCATGCTCAGAACTCAGGGCGCTGGGTGCTCAGTGCTCAGGGTGCTGGGTGCTCAGAGCTCTAGGTGCTGGGTGCTCAGTTCTCAGGGTGCTGGGTGCTCAGTGCTCAGGGTGCTGGGTGCTCAGTGCTCGGGGTGCTGGGTGCTGAGTGCTCAGGGTGCTGGGTGCTCAGTGCTCGGGGTGCTCAGTGCTCAGGGTCCTGGGTGCTCAGTACTCAGTGTGCTGGGTGCTTAGTACTCAGGGTGCACAGTGCTCTGTACACAGGGTGCTGGGTGCTCAGTGCTCGGGGTGCTGGGTGCTCAGTGCTCAGTACTCAGGGTGCTGGGTGCTCAGTGCTCGCGGTGCTGGGTGCTCAGTACTCAGCGTGCTGGGTGCTAAGTACTCAGGGTGCTGGGTGCTCAGTGTTCAGGGTGCTGGGTGCTCAGTGCTCAGGGTGCTGGGTGCTCAGTGATCGGGGTGCTGGGTGCTCAGTACTCAGGGTGCTCAGTGCTCGGGGAGCTCGGTGCTCAGTACTCAGGGTGCTGGGTGCTCAGTACTCAGTGCTCGGGGTCCTGGGTGCTCCGTGCTCGGGGAGCTGGGTGCTCAGTACTGGGGGTGCTCGGTGGTCAGTACTCAGGGTGCTGGGTGCTTAGTACTCCGGGTGATGGGTGCTCAGTACTCAGGGTGCTCGGTGCTCAGTACTCAGGGTGCTGTGTGCTCAGTGCTCAGGGTGCTGGGTGCTAAGTACTCAGGGTGCTGGGTGCTCAGAGCTCAGGGTGCTGGTTCCTCAGTACTCAGAGTGCTCAGTACTCAGGGTGCTGGGTGCTCAGTGCTCAGGGTGCTGGGTGCTCAGTACTCAGGGTGCTGGGTGCTCAGTGCTCAGGGTGCTGGTTGCTCAGTACTCAGAGTGCTCAGTACTCAGGGTGCTGGGTGCTCAGTACTCAGGGTGCTCAGTACTCAGGGTGCTGGGAGCTCAGTGCTCGGGGTGCTGGGTGCTCAGTGCTCAGGGTGCTCAGTACTCAGGGTGCTGGGTTCTCAGTGCTTGGGGTGCTGGGTGCTCAGTGCTCAGGGTGCTGGGTGCTCAGTGCTCAGGGTGCAGGGTGCTAAGTACTCAGGGTGCTCGGTGCTCAGTACTCAGGGTGCTGGGTGCTCAGTGCTCAGGTTGCTGGGTGCTAAGTACTCAGTGTGCTGGGTGTTCAGTACTCAGGGTGCTGGGTGCTCAGTGCTCAGGGTGCTGGGTGCTCAGTACTCAGGGTGCTGGGTGCTCAGTGCTCAGGGTGCTGGGTGCTCAGTACTCAGGGTGCTCAGTACTCAGGGTGCTGGGTGGTCAGTACTCAGGGTGCTCAGTACTCAGGGTGCAGGGTGCTCAGTGCTCGGGTTGCTGGGTGCTCAGTACTCAGGGTGCTCAGTACCCGGGGTGCTGGGTGCTCAGTGCTCGGGGTGCAGGGTGCTCAGTACTCAGGGTGCTTGTTGCTCAGTGCTCAGGGTGCTGGGTGCTCAGTACTCAGGGTGCTGGGTGCTCAGTGCTCAGCGTGCTCGGTGCTCAGTACTCAGGGTGCTCAGTGCTCAGGGTGCTGGGTGCTCAGTGCTCGGGGTGCTCATTGCTCAGTACTCAGGGTGCTGAGTGCTCAGTACTCAGGGTTCTGGGTGCTCAGTACTCAGGTTGCTGGGTGGTCAGTGCTCGGGGTGCTGGGTGCTCAGTGCTCAGGGTCCTGGGTGCTCAGTACTCAGGGTGCTGGGTGCTCAGTACTCGGGGTGCTGGGTGCTCAGTACTCAGGGTGCTGGGTGCTCAGTACTCGGGTGCTGGTTGCTCAGTGCTCAGGGTGCTGGGTGCTCAGTGCTCAGGGTGCTGGGTGCTCAGTGCTCGGGGTGCTGGGTGCTCAGTACTCAGGGTACTGGGTGCTCAGTGCTCAGGGTGCTGGGTGCTCAGTGCTCGGGGTGCTGGGTGCTCAGTGCTCAGGGTGCTGGGTGCTCAGTACTCAGGGTGCTGGGAGCTCAGTGCTCAGGGTGATCGGTGCTCAGTACTCAGGGTGCTCAGTACTCAGGGTGCTGGTTGCTCAGTGCTCGGGGTGCTGGGTGCTCAGTACTCAGGGTGTTGGGTGCTCAGTGCTCTGGGTGCTGGGTGCTAAGTGCTCAGGGTGATCGGTGCTCAGTACTCAGGGTGCTGGGTGCTCAGGGCTCAGGGTGCTGGGTGATCAGTCCTCAGGGTGCTCAGTGCTCAGGGTGCTGGGTGCTCAGTGCTCGGGGTGCTCAGTACTCAGTACTCAGGGAGCTGAGTGCTCAGTACTCAGGGTGCTGGGTGGTCAGTGCTCGGGGTGCTGGGTACTCAGTGCTCAGGGTGCTGGGTGATCAGTGCTCAGGGTGCTGGGTGCTCAGTGCTCAGGGTGCTGGGTGCTCAGTGCTCGCGGTGCTGGGTGCACAGTGCTCAGGGTGCTGGGTGCTCAGTGCTCAGTGCTCTGGGTGCTGGTTGCTCAGTGCTCAGTGCTAAGGGTGCTGGTTGCTCAGTACTCAGGGTGCTGGGTGCTCAGTACTCAGTGTGCTGGGTGCTCAGTGCTCCGGGTGCTGGGTGCTCAGTACTCAGGGTGCTGGGTGATCAGTGCTCGGGGTGCTGGGTGCTCAGTGCTCAGGGTGCTGGGTGCTCAGTGCTCAGGGTGCTGGGAGCTCAGTACTCAGGGTGCTGGGTGCTAAGTACTCAGGGTGCTGGGTGCTCAGTGTTCAGGGTGCTGGGTGCTCAGTGCTCAGGGTGCTGGGTGCTCAGTGATCGGGGTGCTGGGTGCTCAGTACTCAGGGTGCTCAGTGCTCGGGGAGCTCGGTGCTCAGTACTCAGGGTGCTGGGTGCTCAGTACTCAGTGCTCGGGGTCCTGGGTGCTCCGTGCTCGGGGTGCTGGGTGCTCAGTACTGGGGGTGCTCGGTGCTCAGTACTCAGGGTGCTGGGTGCTTAGTACTCCGGGTGCTGGGTGCTCAGTACTCAGGGTGCTCGGTGCTCAGTACTCAGGGTGCTGTGTGCTCAGTGCTCAGGGTGCTGGGTGCTAAGTACTCAGGGTGCTGGGTGCTCAGAGCTCAGGGTGCTGGTTGCTCAGTACTCAGAGTGCTCAGTACTCAGGGTGCTGGGTGCTCAGTGCTCAGGGTGCTGGGTGCTCAGTACTCAGGGTGCTGGGTGCTCAGTGCTCAGGGTGCTGGTTGCTCAGTACTCAGAGTGCTCAGTACTCAGGGTGCTGGGTGCTCAGTACTCAGGGTGCTCAGTACTCAGGGTGCTGGGAGCTCAGTGCTCGGGGTGCTGGGTGCTCAGTGCTCAGGGTGCTCAGTACTCAGGGTGCTGGGTGCTCAGTGCTTGGGGTGCTGGGTGCTCAGTGCTCAGGGTGCTGGGTGCTCAGTGCTCAGGGTGCAGGGTGCTAAGTACTCAGGGTGCTCGGTGCTCAGTACTCAGGGTGCTGGGTGCTCAGTGCTCAGGTTGCTGGGTGCTAAGTACTCAGTGTGCTGGGTGCTCAGTACTCAGGGTGCTGGGTGCTCAGTGCTCAGGGTGCTGGGTGCTCAGTACTCAGGGTGCTGGGTGCTCAGTGCTCAGGGTGCTGGGTGCTCAGTACTCAGGGTGCTCAGTACTCAGGGTGCTGGGTGGTCAGTACTCAGGGTGCTCAGTACTCAGGGTGCAGGGTGCTCAGTGCTCGGGTTGCTGGGTGCTCAGTACTCAGGGTGCTCAGTACTCGGGGTGCTGGGTGCTCAGTGCTCGGGGTGCAGGGTGCTCAGTACTCAGGGTGCTTGTTGCTCAGTGCTCAGGGTGCTGGGTGCTCAGTACTCAGGGTGCTGGGTGCTCAGTGCTCAGGGTGCTGGGTGCTCAGTACTCAGGGTGCTCAGTGCTCAGGGTGCTGGGTGCTCAGTGCTCGGGGTGCTCATTGCTCAGTACTCAGGGTGCTGAGTGCTCAGTACTCAGGGTTCTGGGTGCTCAGTACTCAGGTTGCTGGGTGCTCAGTGCTCGGGGTGCTGGGTGCTCAGTGCTCAGGGTCCTGGGTGCTCAGTACTCAGGGTGCTGGGTGCTCAGTACTCGGGGTGCTGGGTGCTCAGTACTCAGGGTGCTGGGTGCTCAGTACTCAGGGTGCTGGGTGCTCAGTACTCGGGTGCTGGTTGCTCAGTGCTCAGGGTGCTGGGTGCTCAGTGCTCAGGGTGCTGGGTGCTCAGTGCTCGGGGTGCTGGGTGCTCAGTACTCAGGGTACTGGGTGCTCAGTGCTCAGGGTGCTGGGTGCTCAGTGCTCGGGGTGCTGGGTGCTCAGTGCTCAGGGTGCTGGGTGCTCAGTACTCAGGGTGCTGGGAGCTCAGTGCTCAGGGTGATCGGTGCTCAGTACTCAGGGTGCTCAGTACTCAGGGTGCTGGTTGCTCAGTGCTCGGGGTGCTGGGTGCTCAGTACTCAGGGTGTTGGGTGCTCAGTGCTCTGGGTGCTGGGTGCTAAGTGCTCAGGGTGATCGGTGCTCAGTACTCAGGGTGCTGGGTGCTCAGGGCTCAGGGTGCTGGGTGATCAGTCCTCAGGGTGCTCAGTGCTCAGGGTGCTGGGTGCTCAGTGCTCGGGGTGCTCAGTACTCAGTACTCAGGGTGCTGAGTGCTCAGTACTCAGGGTGCTGGGTGGTCAGTGCTCGGGGTGCTGGGTACTCAGTGCTCAGGGTGCTGGGTGATCAGTGCTCAGGGTGCTGGGTGCTCAGTGCTCATGGTGCTGGGTGCTCAGTACTCGGGTGCTGGGTGCTCAGTGCTCAGGGTGCTGGGTGCTCATTGCTCAGTGTGCTGGGTGCTCAGTGCTCGGGGTGCTGGGTGCTCAGTGCTCAGTACTCAGGGTGCTGGGTGCTCAGTGCTCAGTACTCAGGGTTCTGGGTGCTCAGTGCTTAGGGTGCTGGGTGCTCAGTGCTCAGGGTGCTGGGTGCTCAGTGCTCGGGGTGCTGGGTGCTCAGTGCTCAGTACTCAGGGTGCTGGGTGCTCAGTGCTCGGGGTGCTGGGTGCCCAGTGCTCAGTACTCAGGGTGCTGGGTGCTCAGTGCTCGGGGTGCTGGGTGCTCAGTGCTCGGGGTGCTGGGTGCTCAGTACTCGGGGTGCTGGGTGCTCAGCACTCAGGGTGTTGGGTGCTCAGTACTCCGGGTGCTGGGTGCTCAGTTCTCGGGGTGCTCGGTGCTCAGTACTCAGTGATCAGGGTGCTGAGTGCTCAGTGCTCAGGGTGCTGGGTGTTCAGTACTCAGGGAGCTGGGTGCTCAGTACTCAGGGTGCTGGGTGCTCAGTGCTCAGGCTGCTGGGTGCTCAGTACTCGGGGTGCTCGGTGCCCAGTGCTCAGGGTGCTGGGTGCTCAGTACTCAGGGTGCTGGGTACTCAGTGCTCAGGGTGCTCGGTGCTCATTACTCGGGGTGCTGGGTGCTCATTCTCGGGGTGTTGGGTGCTCAGTGCTCGGGGTGCTGGGTGCTCAGTACTCAGGGTGCTGGGTCCTCAGTGCTCAGGGTGCTGGGTGCTCAGTACTCAGGGTGCTGGGTGCTCAGTGCTCAGGGTGCTGGGTGCTCAGTACTCAGGGTGCTGGGTGCTCAGTGCTCAGGGTGCTGGGTGCTCAGTACTCAGGGTGCTGGGAGCTCAGTGCTCAGGGTGATCGGTGCTCAGTACTCAGGGTGCTCAGTGCTCAGGGTGCTTGGTGCTCAGTGCTCAGGGTGCTGGGTGCTCAGTCCTCAGGGTGCTTAGTGCTCAGGGTGCTGGGTGCTCAGTGCTCGGGGTGCTCGGTGCTCAGTACTCAGGGTGCTGAGTGCTCAGTACTCAGGGTGCTGGGTGCTCAGTACTCAGGGTGCTGGGTGCTCAGTGCTCAGGTTGCTGGGTGATCAGTGCTCAGGGTGCTGTGTGCTCAGTGCTCAGCGTGCTGGGTGCTCAGTGCTCGGGGTGCTGGGTGCTCAGTACTCAGGGTGCTGTGTGCTCAGTGCTCGGGGTGCTGGGTGCTCAGTACTCAGAGTGCTGGGTGCTCAGTGCTCAGGGTGCTGGGTGCTCAGTGCTCAGGGTGCTCGGTGCTTAGTACTCAGGGTGCTCGGTGCTCGGGGTGCTGGGTGCTCAGTGCTCGGGGTGCTGGGTGCTCAGTACTCAGGGTGCTGTGTGCTCAGTGCTCGGGGTGCTGGGTGCTCAGTACTCAGAGTGCTGGGTGCTCAGTGCTCAGGGTGCTGGGTGCTCAGTGCTCAGGGTGCTCGGTGCTTAGTACTCAGGGTGCTCGGTGCTCGGGGTGCTGGGTGCTCAGTGCTCGGGGTGCTGGGTGCTCAGTACTCAGGGTGCTGTGTGCTCAGTGCTCGGGGTGCTGGGTGCTCAGTACTCAGAGTGCTGGGTGCTCAGTGCTCAGGGTGCTGGGTGCTCAGTGCTCAGGGTGCTCGGTGCTTAGTACTCAGGGTGCTCGGTGCTCGGGGTGCTGGGTGTTCAGTGCTCAGGGTGCTGGGTGCTCAGTGCTCAGGGTGCTGGGTGCTCAGTGCTCAGGGTGCTGGGTGCACAGTACTCAGGGTGCTGGGTGCTCAGTGCTCGGGGTGCTGGGTGCTCAGTACTCAGGGTGCTGGGTGCTCAGTACTCGGGTGCTGGGTGCTCAGTACTCAGGGTGCTGGGTGCTCAATGCTCGGGGTGCTGGGTGCTCAGTGCTCAGTACTCAGGGTGCTGGGTGCTCAGTGCTCGGGGTGCTGGGTGCTCAGTGCTCAGGGTGCTGGGTGCTCAGTGCTCGGGGTGCTGGGTGCTCAGTACTCAGGGTGCTGGGTGCTCAGTACTCGGGTGCTGGGTGCTCAGTGCTCAGGGTGCTGGGTGCTCAGTGCTCGGGGTGCTGGGTGCTCAGTGCTCAGTACTCAGGGTGCTGGGTGCTCAGTGCTCGGGGTGCTGGGTGCTCAGTGCTCAGGGTGCTGGGTGCTCAGTGCTCAGGGCGCTGGGTGCTCAGTGCTCAGTCCTCAGGGTGATGGGTGCACAGTGCTCAGGGTGCTGGGTGCTCAGTGCTCAGGGTGCTGGGTACTCAGTGCTCGGGGTGCTGGGTGCTCAGTACTCAGAGTGTTGGGTGCTCAGTACACATGGGGCTGGGTTCTCAGTGCTCGGGTTGCTGGGTGCTCAGTGCTCCGGGTGCTGGGTGCTCAGTGCTCGGGGTGCTGTGTGTTCAGTGCTCACGGTGCTGGGTGTTCAGTACTCAGGGTGCTGGGTGCTCAGTACTCAGGGTTCTCATTGCTCAGGGTGCTGGGTGCTCAGTACTCAGGGTGCTGGGTGCTCAGTACTCAGGGTGCTCAGTGCTCAGTACTCAGGGTGCTCAGTGCTCAGTACTCAGGGTGCTCGGTGCTCAGGGTGCTGGGTGCTCATTGCTCCGGGTGCTGGGTGCTCATTGCTCGCGGTGCTGCATGCTCAGTGCTCGGGGTGCTCGGTGCTCAGTACTCAGGGTGCTGGGTACTCAGTGCTCAGGGTGCTCGGTGCTCAGTACTCGGGGTGCTGGGTGCTCATTCTCGGGTTGCTTGGTGCTCAGTGCTCGGGGTGCTGGGTGCTCAGTACTCAGGGTGATGGGTGGTCAGTGCTCAGGGTGCTGGGTGCTCAGTACTCAGGGTGCTGGGTGCTCAGTGCTCAGGGTGCTGGGTGCTCAGTACTCAGGGTGCTGGGTGCTCAGTGCTCAGGTTGCTGAGTGCTCAGTACTCAGGGTGCTGGGAGCTCACTGCTCAGGGTGATCGGTGCTCAGTACTCAGGGTGCTCAGTACTCAGGGTGCTGGGTTCTCAGTGCTCGGGGTGCTGGGTGCTCAGTATTCAGGGTGCTGGGTGCTCAGTGCTTTGGGTTCTGGGTGCTCAGTGCTCAGGGTGATCGGTGCTCAGTACTCAGGGTGCTGGGTGCTCAGTGCTCAGGGTGCTGGGTGCTCAGTCCTCAGGGTGCTTAGTGCTCAGGGTGCTGGGTGCTCAGTCCTCGGGGTGCTCGGTGCTCAGTACTCAGGGTGCTGAGTTCTCAGTACTCAGGGTGCTGGGTGCTCAGTACTCAGGGTGCTGGGTGCTCAGTGCTCAGGTTGCTGGGTGATCAGTGCTCAGGGTGCTGGGTGCTCAGTGCTCAGCGTGCTGGGTGCTCAGTGCTCGGGGTGCTGGGTGCTCAGTACTCAGGTTGCTGGGTGCTCAGTGCTTGGTGTGCTCGGTGCTCAGTACGTTGGGTGCTCACTACTCAGGGTGCTGGGTGCTCAGTGCTCGGGGTGATCCGTGCTCAGTACTCAGGTTGCTGGGTGCTCAGTTCTCGGGGTGCTCAGTGCTCAGTATGTTGGGTGCTCACTACTCAGGGTGCTGGGTTCTCAGTGCTCGGGGTGCTGGGTGCTCAGTGCTCAGGGTGCTGGGTGCTCAGTACTCAGGGTGCTGGGAGCTCAGTGCTCAGGGTGATCGGTGCTCAGTACTCAGGGTGCTCAGTACTCAGGGTGCTGGTTGCTCAGTGCTCGGGGTGCTGGGTGCTCAGTACTCAGGGTGTTGGGTGCTCAGTGCTCTGTGTGCTGGGTGCTAAGTGCTCAGGGTGATCGGTGCTCAGTACTCAGGGTGCTGGGTGCTCAGGGCTCAGGGTGCTGGGTGATCAGTCCTCAGGGTGCTCAGTGCTCAGGGTGCTGGGTGCTCAGTGCTCGGGGTGCTCAGTACTCAGTACTCAGGGTGCTGAGTGCTCAGTACTCAGGGTGCTGGGTGGTCAGTGCTCGGGGTGCTGGGTACTCAGTGCTCAGGGTGCTGGGTGATCAGTGCTCAGGGTGCTGGGTGCTCAGTGCTCAGGGTGCTGGGTGCTCAGTACTCGGGTGCTGGGTGCTCAGTGCTCAGGGTGCTGGGTGCTCATTGCTCAGTGTGCTGGGTGCTCAGTGCTCGGGGTGCTGGGTGCTCAGTGCTCAGTACTCAGGGTGCTGGGTGCTCAGTGCTCAGTACTCAGGGTGCTGGGTGCTCAGTGCTTAGGGTGCTGGGTGCTCAGTGCTCAGGGTGCTGGGTGCTCAGTGCTCGGGGTGCTGGGTGCTCAGTGCTCAGTACTCAGGGTGCTGGGTGCTCAGTGCTCGGGGTGCTGGGTGCCCAGTGCTCAGTACTCAGGGTGCTGGGTGCTCAGTGCTCGGGGTGCTGGGTGCTCAGTGCTCGGGGTGCTGGGTGCTCAGTACTCGGGGTGCTGGGTGCTCAGCACTCAGGGTGTTGGGTGCTCAGTACTCCGGGTGCTGGGTGCTCAGTTCTCGGGGTGCTCGGTGCTCAGTACTCAGTGATCAGGGTGCTGAGTGCTCAGTGCTCAGGGTGCTGGGTGTTCAGTACTCAGGGAGCTGGGTGCTCAGTACTCAGGGTGCTGGGTGCTCAGTGCTCAGGCTGCTGGGTGCTCAGTACTCGGGGTGCTCGGTGCCCAGTGCTCAGGGTGCTGGGTGCTCAGTACTCAGGGTGCTGGGTACTCAGTGCTCAGGGTGCTCGGTGCTCATTACTCGGGGTGCTGGGTGCTCATTCTCGGGGTGTTGGGTGCTCAGTGCTCGGGGTGCTGGGTGCTCAGTACTCAGGGTGCTGGGTCCTCAGTGCTCGGGGTGCTGGGTGCTCAGTACTCAGGGTGCTGTGTGCTCAGTGCTCGGGGTGCTGGGTGCTCAGTACTCAGAGTGCTGGGTGCTCAGTGCTCAGGGTGCTGGGTGCTCAGTGCTCAGGGTGCTCGGTGCTTAGTACTCAGGGTGCTCGGTGCTCGGGGTGCTGGGTGCTCAGTGCTCGGGGTGCTGGGTGCTCAGTACTCAGGGTGCTGTGTGCTCAGTGCTCGGGGTGCTGGGTGCTCAGTACTCAGAGTGCTGGGTGCTCAGTGCTCAGGGTGCTGGGTGCTCAGTGCTCAGTGTGCTCGGTGCTTAGTACTCAGGGTGCTCGGTGCTCGGGGTGCTGGGTGCTCAGTGCTCAGGGTGCTGGGTGCTCAGTGCTCAGGGTGCTGGGTGCACAGTACTCAGGGTGCTGGGTGCTCAGTGCTCGGGGTGCTGGGTGCTCAGTACTCAGGGTGCTGGGTGCTCAGTACTCGGGTGCTGGGTGCTCAGTACTCAGGGTGCTGGGTGCTCAGTGCTCGGGGTGCTGGGTGCTCAGTGCTCAGTACTCAGGGTGCTGGGTGCTCAGTGCTCGGGGTGCTGGGTGCTCAGTGCTCAGGGTGCTGGGTGCTCAGTGCTCGGGGTGCTGGGTGCTCAGTACTCAGGGTGCTGGGTGCTCAGTACTCGGGTGCTGGGTGCTCAGTGCTCAGGGTGCTGGGTGCTCAGTGCTCGGGGTGCTGGGTGCTCAGTGCTCAGTACTCAGGGTGCTGGGTGCTCAGTGCTCGGGGTGCTGGGTGCTCAGTGCTCAGGGTGCTGGGTGCTCAGTGCTCAGGGCGCTGGGTGCTCAGTGCTCAGTCCTCAGGGTGATGGGTGCACAGTGCTCAGGGTGCTGGGTGCTCAGTGCTCAGGGTGCTGGGTACTCAGTGCTCGGGGTGCTGGGTGCTCAGTACTCAGAGTGTTGGGTGCTCAGTACACATGGGGCTGGGTTCTCAGTGCTCGGGTTGCTGGGTGCTCAGTGCTCCGGGTGCTGGGTGCTCAGTGCTCGGGGTGCTGTGTGTTCAGTGCTCACGGTGCTGGGTGTTCAGTACTCAGGGTGCTGGGTGCTCAGTACTCAGGGTTCTCATTGCTCAGGGTGCTGGGTGCTCAGTACTCAGGGTGCTGGGTGCTCAGTACTCAGGGTGCTCAGTGCTCAGTACTCAGGGTGCTCAGTGCTCAGTACTCAGGGTGCTCGGTGCTCAGGGTGCTGGGTGCTCATTGCTCCGGGTGCTGGGTGCTCATTGCTCGCGGTGCTGCATGCTCAGTGCTCGGGGTGCTCGGTGCTCAGTACTCAGGGTGCTGGGTACTCAGTGCTCAGGGTGCTCGGTGCTCAGTACTCGGGGTGCTGGGTGCTCATTCTCGGGTTGCTTGGTGCTCAGTGCTCGGGGTGCTGGGTGCTCAGTACTCAGGGTGATGGGTGGTCAGTGCTCAGGGTGCTGGGTGCTCAGTACTCAGGGTGCTGGGTGCTCAGTGCTCAGGGTGCTGGGTGCTCAGTACTCAGGGTGCTGGGTGCTCAGTGCTCAGGTTGCTGAGTGCTCAGTACTCAGGGTGCTGGGAGCTCAGTGCTCAGGGTGATCGGTGCTCAGTACTCAGGGTGCTCAGTACTCAGGGTGCTGGGTTCTCAGTGCTCGGGGTGCTGGGTGCTCAGTATTCAGGGTGCTGGGTGCTCAGTGCTTTGGGTTCTGGGTGCTCAGTGCTCAGGGTGATCGGTGCTCAGTACTCAGGGTGCTGGGTGCTCAGTGCTCAGGGTGCTGGGTGCTCAGTCCTCAGGGTGCTTAGTGCTCAGGGTGCTGGGTGCTCAGTGCTCGGGGTGCTCGGTGCTCAGTACTCAGGGTGCTGAGTGCTCAGTACTCAGGGTGCTGGGTGCTCAGTACTCAGGGTGCTGGGTGCTCAGTGCTCAGGTTGCTGGGTGATCAGTGCTCAGGGTGCTGGGTGCTCAGTGCTCAGCGTGCTGGGTGCTCAGTGCTCGGGGTGCTGGGTGCTCAGTACTCAGGTTGCTGGGTGCTCAGTGCTTGGTGTGCTCGGTGCTCAGTACGTTGGGTGCTCACTACTCAGGGTGCTGGGTGCTCAGTGCTCGGGGTGATCCGTGCTCAGTACTCAGGTTGCTGGGTGCTCAGTTCTCGGGGTGCTCAGTGCTCAGTACGTTGGGTGCTCACTACTCAGGGTGCTGGGTGCTCAGTGCTCAGGGTGCTGTGTGCTCAGTGCTCAGGGTGCTTGGTGCTCAGTGCTCAGGGTGCTGGGTGCTCAGTACTCAGGGTGCTGGTTGCTCAGTACTCAGGGTGCTCAGTGCTCAGTACTCAGGGTGCTCAGTGCTCAGTACTCAGGGTGCTCAGTTCTCAGGGTGCTGGGTGCTCAATCCTCAGGGTGCTTTGTGCTCAGTGCTCAGGGTGCTCAGTGCTCAGTGCTCAGGGTGCTGGGTGCTCAGTACTCAGGGTGCTGTGTGCTCAGTGCTCGGGGTGCTGGGTGCTCAGTACTCAGAGTGCTGGGTGCTCAGTGCTCAGGGTGCTGGGTGCTCAGTGCTCGGGGTGCTGGGTGCTCAGTGCTCAGTACTCAGGGTGCTGGGTGCTCAGTGCTCGGGGTGCTGGGTGCTCAGTGCTCAGGGTGCTGGGTGCTCAGTGCTCAGGGCGCTGGGTGCTCAGTGCTCAGTCCTCAGGGTGATGGGTGCACAGTTCTCAGGGTGCTGGGTGCTCAGTGCTCAGGGTGCTGGGTACTCAGTGCTCGGGGTGCTGGGTGCTCAGTACTCAGGGTGTTGGGTGCTCAGTACACATGGTGCTGGGTTCTCAGTGCTCGGGTTGCTGGGTGCTCAGTGCTCGGGGTGCTGGGTGCTCAGTGCTCGGGGTGCTGTGTGTTCAGTGCTCACGGTGCTGGGTGTTCAGTACTCAGGGTGCTGGGTGCTCAGTACTCAGGGTTCTCATTGCTCAGGGTGCTGGGTGCTCAGTACTCAGGGTGCTGGGTGCTCAGTACTCAGGGTGCTCAGTGCTCAGTACTCAGGGTGCTCAGTGCTCAGTACTCAGGGTGCTCGGTGCTCAGGGTGCTGGGTGCTCATTGCTCCGGGTGCTGGGTGCTCATTGCTCGCGGTGCTGCATGCTCAGTGCTCGGGGTGCTCGGTGCTCAGTACTCAGGGTGCTGGGTACTCAGTGCTCAGGGTGCTCGGTGCTCAGTACTCGGGGTGGTGGGTGCTCATTCTCGGGTTGCTTGGTGCTCAGTGCTCGGGGTGCTGGGTGCTCAGTACTCAGGGTGATGGGTGGTCAGTGCTCAGGGTGCTGGGTGCTCAGTACTCAGGGTGCTGGGTGCTCAGTGCTCAGGGTGCTGGGTGCTCAGTACTCAGGGTGCTGGGTGCTCAGTGCTCAGGTTGCTGAGTGCTCAGTACTCAGGGTGCTGGGAGCTCAGTGCTCAGGGTGATCGGTGCTCAGTACTCAGGGTGCTCAGTACTCAGGGTGCTGGGTGCTCAGTGCTCGGGGTGCTGGGTGCTCAGTATTCAGGGTGCTGGGTGCTCAGTGCTTTGGGTTCTGGGTGCTTAGTGCTCAGGGTGCTGGGTGCTCAGTGCTCGGGGTGCTCGGTGCTCAGTACTCAGGGTGCTGAGTGCTCAGTACTCAGGGTGCTGGGTGCTCAGTACTCAGGGTGCTGGGTGCTCAGTGCTCAGGTTGCTGGGTGATCAGTGCTCAGGGTGCTGGGTGCTCAGTGCTCAGCGTGCTGGGTGCTCAGTGCTCGGGGTGCTGGGTGCTCAGTACTCAGGTTGCTGGGTGCTCAGTGCTTGGTGTGCTCGGTGCTCAGAACGTTGGGTGCTCACTACTCAGGGTGCTGGGTGCTCAGTGCTCGGGGTGATCCGTGCTCAGTACTCAGGTTGCTGGGTGCTCAGTTCTCGGGGTGCTCAGTGCTCAGTACGTTGGGTGCTCACTACTCAGGGTGCTGGGTGCTCAGTGCTCAGGGTGCTGGGTGCTCAGTGCTCAGGGTGCTTGGTGCTCAGTGCTCAGGGTGCTGGGTGCTCAGTACTCAGGGTGCTGGTTGCTCAGTACTCAGGGTGCTCAGTGCTCAGTACTCAGGGTGCTCAGTGCTCAGTACTCAGGGTGCTCAGTTCTCAGGGTGCTGGGTGCTCAATCCTCAGGGTGCTTTGTGCTCAGTGCTCAGGGTGCTCAGTGCTCAGTGCTCAGGGTGCTGGGTGCTCAGTACTCAGGGTGCTGTGTGCTCAGTGCTCGGGGTGCTGGGTGCTCAGTACTCAGAGTGCTGGGTGCTCAGTGCTCAGGGTGCTGGGTGGTCAGTGCTCAGGGTGCTCGGTGCTTAGTACTCAGGGTGCTCGGTGCTCGGGGTGCTGGGTGCTCAGTGCACGGGGTGCTGGGTGCTCAGTGCTCGGGGTGCTGGGTGCTCAGTGCTCAGGGTGCTGGGTGCTCAGTACTCAAGGTGCTGGCTGCTCAGTACTCAGGGTGCTGGGTGCTCAGTACTCAGGGAGCTCAGTGCTTGGGGTGCTGGGTGCTCAGTACTCAGGGTGCTCAGTGCTTGGGGTGTTGGGTGCTCAGTACTCAGGTTGCTGGGTGCTCAGTGATCAGGGTGTTGGGTGCTCAGTACTCAGGGTGCTGGGTGCTAAGTACTCAGGGTGCTGGGTGCTCAGTGCTCGGGGTGCTGGGTGCTCAGTGCTCGGGGTGCTGGGTGCTCAGTGCTCGGGGTGCTGGGTGCTCAGTGCTCGGGGTGCTGGGTGCTCAGTGCTCGGGGTGCTGGGTGCTCAGTGCTCGGGGTGCTGGGTGCTCAGTGCTCGGGGTGCTGGGTTCTCAGTGCTCGGGGTGCTCGGTGCTCAGTTCTCGGGGTGCTGGGTGCTCAGTACTCGTGGTGCTCAGTGCTCAGTACTCAGGGTGCTGGGTGCTCAGGGCTCAGGGTGCTGGGTGATCAGTCCTCAGGGTGCTCAGTGCTCAGGGTGCTGGGTGCTCAGTGCTCGGGGTGCTCAGTACTCAGTACTCAGGGTGCTGAGTGCTCAGTACTCAGGGTGCTGGGTGGTCAGTGCTCGGGGTGCTGGGTACTCAGTGCTCAGGGTGCTGGGTGATCAGTGCTCAGGGTGCTGGGTGCTCAGTGCTCAGGGTGCTGGGTGCTCAGTACTCGGGTGCTGGGTGCTCAGTGCTCAGGGTGCTGGGTGCTCATTGCTCAGTGTGCTGGGTGCTCAGTGCTCGGGGTGCTGGGTGCTCAGTGCTCAGTACTCAGGGTGCTGGGTGCTCAGTGCTCAGTACTCAGGGTGCTGGGTGCTCAGTGCTTAGGGTGCTGGGTGCTCAGTGCTCAGGGTGCTGGGTGCTCAGTGCTCGGGGTGCTGGGTGCTCAGTGCTCAGTACTCAGGGTGCTGGGTGCTCAGTGCTCGGGGTGCTGGGTGCCCAGTGCTCAGTACTCAGGGTGCTGGGTGCTCAGTGCTCGGGGTGCTGGGTGCTCAGTGCTCGGGGTGCTGGGTGCTCAGTACTCGGGGTGCTGGGTGCTCAGCACTCAGGGTGTTGGGTGCTCAGTACTCCGGGTGCTGGGTGCTCAGTTCTCGGGGTGCTCGGTGCTCAGTACTCAGTGATCAGGGTGCTGAGTGCTCAGTGCTCAGGGTGCTGGGTGTTCAGTACTCAGGGAGCTGGGTGCTCAGTACTCAGGGTGCTGGGTGCTCAGTGCTCAGGCTGCTGGGTGCTCAGTACTCGGGGTGCTCGGTGCCCAGTGCTCAGGGTGCTGGGTGCTCAGTACTCAGGGTGCTGGGTACTCAGTGCTCAGGGTGCTCGGTGCTCATTACTCGGGGTGCTGGGTGCTCATTCTCGGGGTGTTGGGTGCTCAGTGCTCGGGGAGCTGGGTGCTCAGTACTCAGGGTGCTGGGTCCTCAGTGCTCGGGGTGCTGGGTGCTCAGTACTCAGGGTGCTGTGTGCTCAGTGCTCGGGGTGCTGGGTGCTCAGTACTCAGAGTGCTGGGTGCTCAGTGCTCAGGGTGCTGGGTGCTCAGTGCTCAGGGTGCTCGGTGCTTAGTACTCAGGGTGCTCGGTGCTCGGGGTGCTGGGTGCTCAGTGCTCGGGGTGCTGGGTGCTCAGTACTCAGGGTGCTGTGTGCTCAGTGCTCGGGGTGCTGGGTGCTCAGTACTCAGAGTGCTGGGTGCTCAGTGCTCAGGGTGCTGGGTGCTCAGTGCTCAGTGTGCTCGGTGCTTAGTACTCAGGGTGCTCGGTGCTCGGGGTGCTGGGTGCTCAGTGCTCAGGGTGCTGGGTGCTCAGTGCTCAGGGTGCTGGGTGCACAGTACTCAGGGTGCTGGGTGCTCAGTGCTCGGGGTGCTGGGTGCTCAGTACTCAGGGTGCTGGGTGCTCAGTACTCGGGTGCTGGGTGCTCAGTACTCAGGGTGCTGGGTGCTCAGTGCTCGGGGTGCTGGGTGCTCAGTGCTCAGTACTCAGGGTGCTGGGTGCTCAGTGCTCGGGGTGCTGGGTGCTCAGTGCTCAGGGTGCTGGGTGCTCAGTGCTCGGGGTGCTGGGTGCTCAGTACTCAGGGTGCTGGGTGCTCAGTACTCGGGTGCTGGGTGCTCAGTGCTCAGGGTGCTGGGTGCTCAGTGCTCGGGGTGCTGGGTGCTCAGTGCTCAGTACTCAGGGTGCTGGGTGCTCAGTGCTCGGGGTGCTGGGTGCTCAGTGCTCAGGGTGCTGGGTGCTCAGTGCTCAGGGCGCTGGGTGCTCAGTGCTCAGTCCTCAGGGTGATGGGTGCACAGTGCTCAGGGTGCTGGGTGCTCAGTGCTCAGGGTGCTGGGTACTCAGTGCTCGGGGTGCTGGGTGCTCAGTACTCAGAGTGTTGGGTGCTCAGTACACATGGGGCTGGGTTCTCAGTGCTCGGGTTGCTGGGTGCTCAGTGCTCCGGGTGCTGGGTGCTCAGTGCTCGGGGTGCTGTGTGTTCAGTGCTCACGGTGCTGGGTGTTCAGTACTCAGGGTGCTGGGTGCTCAGTACTCAGGGTTCTCATTGCTCAGGGTGCTGGGTGCTCAGTACTCAGGGTGCTGGGTGCTCAGTACTCAGGGTGCTCAGTGCTCAGTACTCAGGGTGCTCAGTGCTCAGTACTCAGGGTGCTCGGTGCTCAGGGTGCTGGGTGCTCATTGCTCCGGGTGCTGGGTGCTCATTGCTCGCGGTGCTGCATGCTCAGTGCTCGGGGTGCTCGGTGCTCAGTACTCAGGGTGCTGGGTACTCAGTGCTCAGGGTGCTCGGTGCTCAGTACTCGGGGTGCTGGGTGCTCATTCTCGGGTTGCTTGGTGCTCAGTGCTCGGGGTGCTGGGTGCTCAGTACTCAGGGTGATGGGTGGTCAGTGCTCAGGGTGCTGGGTGCTCAGTACTCAGGGTGCTGGGTGCTCAGTGCTCAGGGTGCTGGGTGCTCAGTACTCAGGGTGCTGGGTGCTCAGTGCTCAGGTTGCTGAGTGCTCAGTACTCAGGGTGCTGGGAGCTCAGTGCTCAGGGTGATCGGTGCTCAGTACTCAGGGTGCTCAGTACTCAGGGTGCTGGGTTCTCAGTGCTCGGGGTGCTGGGTGCTCAGTATTCAGGGTGCTGGGTGCTCAGTGCTTTGGGTTCTGGGTGCTCAGTGCTCAGGGTGATCGGTGCTCAGTACTCAGGGTGCTGGGTGCTCAGTGCTCAGGGTGCTGGGTGCTCAGTCCTCAGGGTGCTTAGTGCTCAGGGTGCTGGGTGCTCAGTGCTCGGGGTGCTCGGTGCTCAGTACTCAGGGTGCTGAGTGCTCAGTACTCAGGGTGCTGGGTGCTCAGTACTCAGGGTGCTGGGTGCTCAGTGCTCAGGTTGCTGGGTGATCAGTGCTCAGGGTGCTGGGTGCTCAGTGCTCAGCGTGCTGGGTGCTCAGTGCTCGGGGTGCTGGGTGCTCAGTACTCAGGTTGCTGGGTGCTCAGTGCTTGGTGTGCTCGGTGCTCAGTACGTTGGGTGCTCACTACTCAGGGTGCTGGGTGCTCAGTGCTCGGGGTGATCCGTGCTCAGTACTCAGGTTGCTGGGTGCTCAGTTCTCGGGGTGCTCAGTGCTCAGTACGTTGGGTGCTCACTACTCAGGGTGCTGGGTGCTCAGTGCTCAGGGTGCTGTGTGCTCAGTGCTCAGGGTGCTTGGTGCTCAGTGCTCAGGGTGCTGGGTGCTCAGTACTCAGGGTGCTGGTTGCTCAGTACTCAGGGTGCTCAGTGCTCAGTACTCAGGGTGCTCAGTGCTCAGTACTCAGGGTGCTCAGTTCTCAGGGTGCTGGGTGCTCAATCCTCAGGGTGCTTTGTGCTCAGTGCTCAGGGTGCTCAGTGCTCAGTGCTCAGGGTGCTGGGTGCTCAGTACTCAGGGTGCTGTGTGCTCAGTGCTCGGGGTGCTGGGTGCTCAGTACTCAGAGTGCTGGGTGCTCAGTGCTCAGGGTGCTGGGTGCTCAGTGCTCGGGGTGCTGGGTGCTCAGTGCTCAGTACTCAGGGTGCTGGGTGCTCAGTGCTCGGGGTGCTGGGTGCTCAGTGCTCAGGGTGCTGGGTGCTCAGTGCTCAGGGCGCTGGGTGCTCAGTGCTCAGTCCTCAGGGTGATGGGTGCACAGTTCTCAGGGTGCTGGGTGCTCAGTGCTCAGGGTGCTGGGTACTCAGTGCTCGGGGTGCTGGGTGCTCAGTACTCAGGGTGTTGGGTGCTCAGTACACATGGTGCTGGGTTCTCAGTGCTCGGGTTGCTGGGTGCTCAGTGCTCGGGGTGCTGGGTGCTCAGTGCTCGGGGTGCTGTGTGTTCAGTGCTCACGGTGCTGGGTGTTCAGTACTCAGGGTGCTGGGTGCTCAGTACTCAGGGTTCTCATTGCTCAGGGTGCTGGGTGCTCAGTACTCAGGGTGCTGGGTGCTCAGTACTCAGGGTGCTCAGTGCTCAGTACTCAGGGTGCTCAGTGCTCAGTACTCAGGGTGCTCGGTGCTCAGGGTGCTGGGTGCTCATTGCTCCGGGTGCTGGGTGCTCATTGCTCGCGGTGCTGCATGCTCAGTGCTCGGGGTGCTCGGTGCTCAGTACTCAGGGTGCTGGGTACTCAGTGCTCAGGGTGCTCGGTGCTCAGTACTCGGGGTGGTGGGTGCTCATTCTCGGGTTGCTTGGTGCTCAGTGCTCGGGGTGCTGGGTGCTCAGTACTCAGGGTGATGGGTGGTCAGTGCTCAGGGTGCTGGGTGCTCAGTACTCAGGGTGCTGGGTGCTCAGTGCTCAGGGTGCTGGGTGCTCAGTACTCAGGGTGCTGGGTGCTCAGTGCTCAGGTTGCTGAGTGCTCAGTACTCAGGGTGCTGGGAGCTCAGTGCTCAGGGTGATCGGTGCTCAGTACTCAGGGTGCTCAGTACTCAGGGTGCTGGGTGCTCAGTGCTCGGGGTGCTGGGTGCTCAGTATTCAGGGTGCTGGGTGCTCAGTGCTTTGGGTTCTGGGTGCTTAGTGCTCAGGGTGCTGGGTGCTCAGTGCTCGGGGTGCTCGGTGCTCAGTACTCAGGGTGCTGAGTGCTCAGTACTCAGGGTGCTGGGTGCTCAGTACTCAGGGTGCTGGGTGCTCAGTGCTCAGGTTGCTGGGTGATCAGTGCTCAGGGTGCTGGGTGCTCAGTGCTCAGCGTGCTGGGTGCTCAGTGCTCGGGGTGCTGGGTGCTCAGTACTCAGGTTGCTGGGTGCTCAGTGCTTGGTGTGCTCGGTGCTCAGAACGTTGGGTGCTCACTACTCAGGGTGCTGGGTGCTCAGTGCTCGGGGTGATCCGTGCTCAGTACTCAGGTTGCTGGGTGCTCAGTTCTCGGGGTGCTCAGTGCTCAGTACGTTGGGTGCTCACTACTCAGGGTGCTGGGTGCTCAGTGCTCAGGGTGCTGGGTGCTCAGTGCTCAGGGTGCTTGGTGCTCAGTGCTCAGGGTGCTGGGTGCTCAGTACTCAGGGTGCTGGTTGCTCAGTACTCAGGGTGCTCAGTGCTCAGTACTCAGGGTGCTCAGTGCTCAGTACTCAGGGTGCTCAGTTCTCAGGGTGCTGGGTGCTCAATCCTCAGGGTGCTTTGTGCTCAGTGCTCAGGGTGCTCAGTGCTCAGTGCTCAGGGTGCTGGGTGCTCAGTACTCAGGGTGCTGTGTGCTCAGTGCTCGGGGTGCTGGGTGCTCAGTACTCAGAGTGCTGGGTGCTCAGTGCTCAGGGTGCTGGGTGGTCAGTGCTCAGGGTGCTCGGTGCTTAGTACTCAGGGTGCTCGGTGCTCGGGGTGCTGGGTGCTCAGTGCACGGGGTGCTGGGTGCTCAGTGCTCGGGGTGCTGGGTGCTCAGTGCTCAGGGTGCTGGGTGCTCAGTACTCAAGGTGCTGGCTGCTCAGTACTCAGGGTGCTGGGTGCTCAGTACTCAGGGAGCTCAGTGCTTGGGGTGCTGGGTGCTCAGTACTCAGGGTGCTCAGTGCTTGGGGTGTTGGGTGCTCAGTACTCAGGTTGCTGGGTGCTCAGTGATCAGGGTGTTGGGTGCTCAGTACTCAGGGTGCTGGGTGCTAAGTACTCAGGGTGCTGGGTGCTCAGTGCTCGGGGTGCTGGGTGCTCAGTGCTCGGGGTGCTGGGTGCTCAGTGCTCGGGGTGCTGGGTGCTCAGTGCTCGGGGTGCTGGGTGCTCAGTGCTCGGGGTGCTGGGTGCTCAGTGCTCGGGGTGCTGGGTGCTCAGTGCTCGGGGTGCTGGGTTCTCAGTGCTCGGGGTGCTCGGTGCTCAGTTCTCGGGGTGCTGGGTGCTCAGTACTCGTGGTGCTCAGTGCTCAGTACTCAGGGTGCTGGGTGCTCAGTGCTCAGGGCGCTGGGTGCTCAGTGCTAGGGGTGCTGGCTGCTCGGTGCTCAGGTTGCTGGGTGGTCAGTACTCGGGGCGCTGGGTGCTCAGTACTCAGGGTGCGGGGTGCTCATTGCTTGGGGTGCTGGTTGCTCAGTGCTCGGGGTGCTGGGTGCTCAGTGCTCAGGGTGCTTGGTGCTCAGTGCTCAGGGTGCTGGGTGCTCAGTACTCAGGGTGCTGGGTGCTCAGTACTCGGGTGCTGGGTGCTCAGTGCTCAGGGTGCTGGGTGCTCAGTGCTCAGGGTGCTGGGTGCTCAGTGCTCGGGGTGCTGGGTGCTCAGTGCTCAGTACTCAGGGTGCTGGGTGCTCAGTGCTCAGTACTCAGGGTGCTGGGTGCTCAGTGCTTAGGGTGCTGGGTGCTCAGTGCTCAGGTTGCTGGGTGCTCAGTGCTCGGGGTGCTGGGTGCTCAGTGCTCAGTACTCAGGGTGCTGGGTGCTCAGTGCTCGGGGTGCTGGGTGCCCAGTGCTCAGTACTCAGGGTGCTGGGTGCTCAGTGCTCGGGGTGCTGGGTGCTCAGTGCTCGGGGTGCTGGGTGCTCAGTACTCGGGGTGCTGGGTGCTCAGCACTCAGGGTGTTGGGTGCTCAGTGCTCCGGGTGCTGGGTGCTCAGTTCTCGGGGTGCTCGGTGCTCAGTACTCAGTGATCAGGGTGCTGAGTGCTCAGTGCTCAGGGTGCTGGGTGTTCAGTACTCAGGGAGCTGGGTGCTCAGTACTCAGGGTGCTGGGTGCTCAGTGCTCAGGCTGCTGGGTGCTCAGTACTCGGGGTGCTCGGTGCCCAGTGCTCAGGGTGCTGGGTGCTCAGTACTCAGGGTGCTGGGTACTCAGTGCTCAGGGTGCTCGGTGCTCAGTACTCGGGGTGCTGGGTGCTCATTCTCGGGGTGTTGGGTGCTCAGTGCTCGGGGTGCTGGGTGCTCAGTACTCAGGGTCCTGGGTCCTCAGTGCTCAGGGTGCTGGGTGCTCAGTACTCAGGGTGCTGGGTGCTCAGTGCTCAGGGTGCTGGGTGCTCAGTACTCAGGGTGCTGGGTGCTCAGTGCTCAGGGTGCTGGGTGCTCAGTACTCAGGGTGCTGGGAGCTCAGTGCTCAGGGTGATCGGTGCTCAGTACTCAGGGTGCTCAGTGCTCAGGGTGCTGTTTGCTCAGTGCTCAGGGTGCTGGGTGCTCAGTCCTCAGGGTGCTTAGTGCTCAGGGTGCTGGGTGCTCAGTGCTCGGGGTGCTCGGTGCTCAGTACTCAGGGTGCTGAGTGCTCAGTACTCAGGGTGCTGGGTGCTCAGTACTCAGGGTGCTGGGTGCTCAGTACTCAGGGTGCTGGGTGCTCAGTGCTCAGGTTGCTGGGTGCTCAGTGCTCAGGGTGCTCGGTGCTTAGTACTCAGGGTGCTCGGTGCTCGGGGTGCTGGGTGCTCAGTGCTCGGGGTGCTGGGTGCTCAGTACTCAGGGTGCTGTGTGCTCAGTGCTCGGGGTGCTGGGTGCTCAGTACTCAGAGTGCTGGGTGCTCAGTGCTCAGGGTGCTGGGTGCTCAGTGCTCAGGGTGCTCGGTGCTTAGTACTCAGGGTGCTCGGTGCTCGGGGTGCTGGGTGCTCAGTGCTCGGGGTGCTGGGTGCTCAGTACTCAGGGTGCTGTGTGCTCAGTGCTCGGGGTGCTGGGTGCTCAGTACTCAGAGTGCTGGGTGCTCAGTGCTCAGGGTGCTGGGTGCTCAGTGCTCAGGGTGCTCGGTGCTTAGTACTCAGGGTGCTCGGTGCTCGGGGTGCTGGGTGTTCAGTGCTCAGGGTGCTGGGTGCTCAGTGCTCAGGTTGCTGGGTGCTCAGTGCTCAGGGTGCTGGGTGCACAGTACTCAGGGTGCTGGGTGCTCAGTGCTCGGGGTGCTGGGTGCTCAGTACTCAGGGTGCTGGGTGCTCAGTACTCGGGTGCTGGGTGCTCAGTACTCAGGGTGCTGGGTGCTCAGTGCTCGGGGTGCTGGGTGCTCAGTGCTCAGTACTCAGGGTGCTGGGTGCTCAGTGCTCGGGGTGCTGGGTGCTCAGTGCTCAGGGTGCTGGGTGCTCAGTGCTCGGGGTGCTGGGTGCTCAGTACTCAGGGTGCTGGGTGCTCAGTACTCGGGTGCTGGGTGCTCAGTGCTCAGGGTGCTGGGTGCTCAGTGCTCGGTGTGCTGGGTGCTCAGTGCTCAGTACTCAGGGTGCTGGGTGCTCAGTGCTTAGGGTGCTGGGTGCTCAGTGCTCAGGGTGCTGGGTGCTCAGTGCTCGGGGTGCTGGGTGCTCAGTGCTCAGTACTCAGGGTGCTGGGTGCTCAGTGCTCGGGGTGCTGGGTGCCCAGTGCTCAGTACTCAGGGTGCTGGGTGCTCAGTGCTCGGGGTGCTGGGTGCTCAGTGCTCGGGGTGGTGGGTGCTCAGTACTCGGGGTGCTGGGTGCTCAGTACTCAGGGTGTTGGGTGCTCAGTACTCCGGGTGCTGGGTGCTCAGTTCTCGGGGTGCTCGGTGCTCAGTACTCAGTGATCAGGGTGCTGAGTGCTCAGTGCTCAGGGTGCTGGGTGTTCAGTACTCAGGGAGCTGGGTGCTCAGTACTCAGGGTGCTGGGTGCTCAGTGCTCAGGCTGCTGGGTGCTCAGTACTCGGGGTGCTCGGTGCCCAGTGCTCAGGGTGCTGGGTGATCAGTACTCAGGGTGCTGGGTACTCAGTGCTCAGGGTGCTCGGTGCTCAGTACTCGGGGTGCTACGTGCTCATTCTCGGGGTGCTGGGTGCTCAGTGCTCAGGGTGCTGGGTGCTCAGTACTCAGGGTGCTGGGTGCTCAGTGCTCAGGGTGCTGGGTGCTCAGTACTCAGGGTGCTGGGTGCTCAGTGCTCAGGGTGCTGGGTGCTCAGTACTCAGGGTGCTGGGTGCTCAGTGCTCAGGGTGCTGTGTGCTCAGTACTCAGGGTGCTAGGAGCTCAGTGCTCAGGGTGATCGGTGCTCAGTACTCAGGGTGCTCAGTGCTCAGGGTGCTTGGTGCTCAGTGCTCAGGGTGCTGGGTGCTCAGTACTCAGGGTTCTCATTGCTCAGGGTGCTGTGTGCTCAGTACTCAGGGTGCTGGGTGCTCAGTACTCAGGGTGCTCAGTGCTCAGTACTCAGGGTGCTCAGTGCTCAGTACTCAGGGTGCTCGGTGATCAGGGTGCTCTGTGCTCATTGCTCCGGGTGCTGGGTGCTCATTGCTCGCGGTGCTGCATGCTCAGTGCTCGGGGTGCTCGGTGCTCAGTACTCAGGGTGCTGGGTACTCAGTGCTCAGGGTGCTCGGTGCTCAGTACTCGGGGTGCTGGGTGCTCATTCTCGGGGTGCTTGGTGCTCAGTGCTCGGGGTGCTGGGTGCTCAGTACTCAGGGTGCTGGGTGCTCAGTGCTCAGGGTGCTGGGTGCTCAGTACTCAGGGTGCTGGGTGCTCAGTGCTAAGGGTGCTGGGTGCTCAGTACTCAGGGTGCTGGGTGCTCAGTGCTCAGGGTGCTGGGTGCTCAGTACTCAGGGTGCTGGGAGCTCAGTGCTCAGGGTGATCGGTGCTCAGTACTCAGGGTGCTCAGTACACAGGGTGCTGGGTGCTCAGTGCTCGGGGTGCTGGGTGCTCAGTATTCAGGGTGCTGGGTGCTCAGTGCTTTGGGTTCTGGGTGCTCAGTGCTCAGGGTGATCGGTGCTCAGTACTCAGGGTGCTGGGTGCTCAGTGCTCAGGGTGCTGGGTGCTCAGTCCTCAGGGTGTTTAGTGCTTAGGGTGCTGGGTGCTCAGTGCTCGGGGTGCTCGGTGCTCAGTACTCAGGGTGCTGAGTGCTCAGTACTCAGGGTGCTGAGTGCTCAGTACTCAGGGTGCTGGGTGCTCAGTGCTCAGGTTGCTGGGTGATCAGTGCTCAGGGTGCTGGGTGCTCAGTGCTCAGCGTGCTGGGTGCTCAGTGCTCGGGGTGCTGGGTGCTCAGTACTCAGGTTGCTGGGTGCTCAGTGCTTGGTGTGCTCTTTGCTCAGTACGTTGGGAGCTCACTACTCAGGGTGTTGGGTGCTCAGTGCTCGGGGTGATCCGTGCTCAGTACTCAGGTTGCTGGGTGCTCAGTTCTCGGGGTGCTCAGTGCTCAGTACGTTGGGTGCTCACTACTCAGGGTGCTGGGTGCTCAGTGCTCAGGGTGCTGGGTGCTCAGTGCTCAGGGTGCTTGGTGCTCAGTGCTCAGGGTGCTGGGTGCTCAGTACTCAGGGTGCTGGTTGCTCAGTACTCAGGGTGCTCAGTGCTCAGTACTCAGGGTGCTCAGTGCTCAGTACTCAGGGTGCTCAGTTCTCAGGGTGCTGGGTGCTCAGTCCTCAGGGTGCTGGGTGCTCAGTGCTCAGGGTGCTCAGTGCTCAGTGCTCGGGGTGCTGGGTGCTCAGTACTCAGAGTGCTGGGTGCTCAGTGCTCAGGGTGCTGGGTGCTCAGTGCTCAGGGTGCTCGGTGCTTAGTACTCAGGGTGCTCGGTGCTCGGGGTGCTGGGTGCTCAGTGCACGGGGTGCTGGGTGCTCAGTGCTCGGGGTGCTGGGTGCTCAGTGCTCAGGGTGCTGGGTGCTCAGTACTCAAGGTGCTGGCTGCTCAGTACTCAGGGTGCTGGGTGCTCAGTACTCAGGGAGGTCAGTGCTTGGGGTGCTGGGTGCTCAGTACTCAGGGTGCTCAGTGCTTGGGGTGATGGGTGCTCAGTACTCAGGTTGCTGGGTGCTCAGTGTTCAGGGTGTTGGGTGCTCAGTACTCAGGGTGCTGGGTGCTCAGTACTCAGGGTGCTGGGTGCTCAGTGCTCGGGGTGCTGGGTGCTCAGTGCTCGGGGTGCTGGGTGCTCAGTGCTCGGGGTGCTGGGTGCTCAGTGCTCGGGGTGCTGGGTGCTCAGTGCTCAGGGTGCTGGGTGCTCAGTGCTCGGGGTGCTGGGTGCTCAGTGCTCGGGGTGCTGGGTTCTCAGTGCTCGGGGTGCTCGGTGCTCAGTGCTCGGGGTGCTGGGTGCTCAGTACTCGTGGTGCTCAGTGCTCAGTACTCAGGGTGCTGGGTGCTCAGTGCTCAGGGCGCTGGGTGCTCAGTGCTCGGGGTGCTGGCTGCTCGGTGCTCAGGTTGCTGGGTGGTCAGTACTCGGGGTGCTGGGTGCTCAGTACTCAGGGTGCGGGGTGCTCATTGCTTGGGGTGCTGGTTGCTCAGTGCTCGGGGTGCTGGGTGCTCAGTGCTCAGGGTGCTGGGTGCTCAGTGCTCAGGGTGCTGGGTGCTCAGTACTCAGGGTGCTGGGTGCTCAGTACTCGGGTGCTGGGTGCTCAGTGCTCAGGGTACTGGGTGCTCAGTTCTCAGGGTGCTGGGTGCTCAGTGCTCAGGGTGCTGGGTGCTCAGTGCTCGGGGTGCTGGGTGCTCAGTGCTCAGTACTCAGGGTGCTGGGTGCTCAGTGCTCGGGGTGCTGGGTGCTCAGTGCTCAGTACTCAGGGTGCTGGGTGCTCAGTGCTCGGGGTGCTGGGTACTCAGTGCTCGGGGTGCTGGGTGCTCAGTACTCGCGGTGCTGGGTGCTCAGTACTCAGGGTGTTGGGTGCTCAGTACTCCGGGTGCTGGGTGCTCAGTTCTCGGGGTGCTCGGTGCTCAGTACTCAGTGATCAGGGTGCTGAGTGCTCAGTGCTCAGGGTGCTGGGTGTTCAGTACTCAGGGAGCTGGGTGCTCAGTACTCAGGGTGCTGGGTGCTCAGTGCTCAGGCTGCTGGGTGCTCAGTACTCGGGGTGCTCGGTGCCCAGTGCTCAGGGTGCTGGGTGCTCAGTACTCAGGGTGCTGGGTACTCAGTGCTCAGGGTGCTCGGTGCTCAGTACTCGGGGTGCTGGGTGCTCATTCTCGGGGTGCTGGGTGCTCAGTACTCAGGGTGCTGGGTGCTCAGTGCTCAGGGTGCTGGGTGCTCAGTACTCAGGGTGCTGGGTGCTCAGTGCTCAGGGTGCTGGGTGCTCAGTACTCAGGGTGCTGGGAGCTCAGTGCTCAGGGTGATCGGTGCTCAGTACTCAGGGTGCTCAGTGTTCAGGGTGCTTGGTGCTCAGTGCTCAGGGTGCTGGGTGCTCAGTACTCAGGGTTCTCATTGCTCAGGGGGCTGGGTGCTCAGTACTCAGGGTGCTGGGTGCTCAGTACTCAGGGTGCTCAGTGCTCAGTACTCAGGGTGCTCAGTGCTCAGTACTCAGGGTGCTCGGTGATCAGGGTGCTGGGTGCTCATTGCTCCGGGTGCTGGGTGCTCATTGCTCGCGGTGCTGCATGCTCAGTGCTCGGGGTGCTCGGTGCTCAGTACTCAGGGTGCTGGATACTTAGTGCTCAGGGTGCTCGGTGCTCAGTAATCGGGGTGCTGGGTGCTCATTCTCGGGGTGCTTGGTGCTCAGTGCTCGGGGTGCTGGGTGCACAGTACTCAGGGTGCTGGGTGCTCAGTGCTCAGGGTGCTGGGTGCTCAGTACTCAGGGTGCTGGGTGCTCAGTGCTAAGGGTGCTGGGTGCTCACTACGCAGGGTGCTGGGTGCTCAGTGCTCAGGGTGCTGGGTGCTCAGTACTCAGGGTGCTGGGAGCTCAGTGCTCAGGGTGATCGGTGCTCAGTACTCAGGGTGCTCAGTACACAGGGTGCTGGGTGCTCAGTGCTCGGGGTGCTGGGTGCTCAGTATTCAGGGTGCTGGGTGCTCAGTGCTTTGGGTTCTGGGTGCTCAGTGCTCAGGGTGATCGGTGCTCAGTACTCAGGGTGCTGGGTGCTCAGTGCTCAGGGTGCTGGGTGCTCAGTCCTCAGGGTGCTTAGTGCTCAGGGTGCTGGGTGCTCAGTGCTCGGGGTGCTCGGTGCTCAGTATTCAGGGTGCTGAGTGCTCAGTACTCAGGGTGCTGAGTGCTCAGTACTCAGGGTGCTGGGTGCTCAGTGCTCAGGTTGCTGGGTGATCAGTGCTCAGGGTGCTGGGTGCTCAGTTCTCAGCGTGCTGGGTGCTCAGTGCTCGGGGTGCTGGGTGCTCAGTACTCAGGTTGCTGGGTGCTCAGTGCTTGGTGTGCTCGGTGCTCAGTACGTTGGGTGCTCACTACTCAGGGTGCTGGGTGCTCAGTGCTCGGGGTGATCCGTGCTCAGTACTCAGGTTGCTGGGTGCTCAGTTCTCGGGGTGCTCAGTGCTCAGTACGTTGGGTGCTCACTACTCAGGGTGCTGGGTGCTCAGTGCTCAGGGTGCTGGGTGCTCAGTGCTCAGGGTGCTTGGTGCTCAGTGCTCAGGGTGCTGGGTGCTCAGTACTCAGGGTGCTGGTTGCTCAGTACTCAGGGTGCTCAGTGCTCAGTACTCAGGGTGCTCAGTGCTCAGTACTCAGGGTGCTCAGTTCTCAGGGTGCTGGGTGCTCAGTCCTCAGGGTGCTGGGTGCTCAGTGCTCAGGGTGCTCAGTGCTCAGTGCTCAGGGTGCTGGGTGCTCAGTACTCAGGGTGCTGTGTGCTCAGTGCTCGGGGTGCTGGGTGCTCAGTACCCAGAGTGCTGGGTGCTCAGTGCTCAGGGTGCTGGGTGCTCAGTGCTCAGGGTGCTCGGTGCTTAGTACTCAGGGTGCTCGGTGCTCGGGGTGCTGGGTGCTCAGTGCACGGGGTGCTGGGTGCTCAGTGCTCGGGGTGCTGGGTGCTCAGTGCTCAGGGTGCTGGGTGCTCAGTACTCAAGGTGCTGGCTGCTCAGTACTCAGGGTGCTGGGTGCTCAGTACTCAGGGAGCTCAGTGCTTGGGGTGCTGGGTGCTCAGTACTCAGGGTGCTCAGTGCTTGGGGTGTTGGGTGCTCAGTACTCAGGTTGCTGGGTGCTCAGTGTTCAGGGTGTTGGGTGCTCAGTACTCAGGGTGCTGGGTGCTCAGTACTCAGGGTGCTGGGTGCTCAGTGCTCGGGGTGCTGGGTGCTCAGTGCTCGGGGTGCTGGGTGCTCAGTGCTCGGGGTGCTGGGTGCTCAGTGCTCGGGGTGCTGGGTGCTCAGTGCTCAGGGTGCTGGGTGCTCAGTGCTCGGGGTGCTGGGTGCTCAGTGCTCGGGGTGCTGGGTTCTCAGTGCTCGGGGTGCTCGGTGCTCAGTGCTCGGGGTGCTGGGTGCTCAGTACTCGTGGTGCTCAGTGCTCAGTACTCAGGGTGCTGGGTGCTCAGTGCTCAGGGCGCTGGGTGCTCAGTGCTCGGGGTGCTGGCTGCTCGGTGCTCAGGTTGCTGGGTGGTCAGTACAAGGGGTGCTGGGTGCTCAGTACTCAGGGTGCGGGGTGCTCATTGCTTGGGGTGCTGGTTGCTCAGTGCTCGGGGTGCTGGGTGCCCAGTGCTCAGGGTGCTTGGTGCTCAGTGCTCAGGGTGCTGGGTGCTCAGTACTCAGGGTGCTGGGTGCTCAGTACTCGGGTGCTGGGTGCTCAGTGCTCAGGGTACTGGGTGCTCAGTGCTCAGGGTGCTGGGTGCTCAGTGCTCAGGGTGCTGGGTGCTCAGTGCTCGGGGTGCTGGGTGCTCAGTGCTCAGTACTCAGGGTGCTGGGTGCTCAGTGCTCGGGGTGCTGGGTGCTCAGTGCTCAGTACTCAGGGTGCTGGGTGCTCAGTGCTCGGGGTGCTGGGTACTCAGTGCTCGGGGTGCTGGGTGCTCAGTACTCGCGGTGCTGGGTGCTCAGTACTCAGGGTGTTGGGTGCTCAGTACTCCGGGTGCTGGGTGCTCAGTTCTCGGGGTGCTCGGTGCTCAGTACTCAGTGATCAGGGTGCTGAGTGCTCAGTGCTCAGGGTGCTGGGTGTTCAGTACTCAGGGAGCTGGGTGCTCAGTACTCAGGGTGCTGGGTGCTCAGTGCTCAGGCTGCTGGGTGCTCAGTACTCGGGGTGCTCGGTGCCCAGTGCTCAGGGTGCTGGGTGCTCAGTACTCAGGGTGCTGGGTACTCAGTGCTCAGGGTGCTCGGTGCTCAGTACTCGGGGTGCTGGGTGCTCATTCTCGGGGTGCTGGGTGCTCAGTGCTCGGGGTGCTGGGTGCTCAGTACTCAGGGTGCTGGGTGCTCAGTGCTCAGGGTGCTGGGTGCTCAGTACTCAGGGTGCTGGGTGCTCAGTGCTCAGGGTGCTGGGTGCTCAGTACTCAGGGTGCTGGGTGCTCAGTGCTCAGGGTGCTGGGTGCTCAGTACTCAGGGTGCTGGGAGCTCAGTGCTCAGGGTGATCGGTGCTCAGTACTCAGGGTGCTCAGTACTCAGGGTGCTGGGTGCTCAGTGCTCGGGGTGCTGGGTGCTCAGTATTCAGGGTGCTGGGTGCTCAGTGCTTTGGGTTCTGGTTGCTCAGTGCTCAGGGTGATCGGTGCTCAGTACTCAGGGTGCTGGGTGCTCAGTGCTCAGGGTGCTGGGTGCTCAGTCCTCAGGGTGCTTAGTGCTCAGGGTGCTGGGTGCTCAGTGCTCGGGGTGCTCGGTGCTCAGTACTCAGGGTGCTGAGTGCTCAGTACTCAGGGTGCTGGGTGCTCAGTAATCAGGGTGCTGGGTGCTCAGTGCTCAGGTTGCTGGGTGATCAGTGCTCAGGGTGCTGGGTGCTCAGTGCTCAGCGTGCTGGGTGCTCAGTGCTCGGGGTGCTGGGTGCTCAGTACTCAGGTTGCTGGGTGCTCAGTGCTTGGAGTGCTCGGTGCTCAGTACGTTGGGTGCTCACTACTCAGGGTGCTGGGTGCTCAGTGCTCGGGGTAATCCGTGCTCAGTACTCAGGTTGCTGGGTGCTCAGTGCTCGGGGTGCTCAGTGCTCAGTACGTTGGGTGCTCACTACTCAGGGTGCTGGGTGCTCAGTGCTCAGGGTGCTGGGTGCTCAGTGCTCAGGGTGCTTGGTGCTCAGTGCTCAGGGTGCTGGGTGCTCAGTACTCAGGGTGCTGGTTGCTCAGTACTCAGGGTGCTCAGTGCTCAGTACTCAGGGTGCTCAGTGCTCAGTACTCAGGGTGCTCAGTTCTCATGGTGCTGGGTGCTCAGTCCTCAGGGTGCTGGGTGCTCTGTGCTCAGGGTGCTCAGTGCTCAGTGCTCAGGGTGCTGGGTGCTCAGTACTCAGGGTGCTGTGTGCTCAGTGCACGTTGTGCTGGGTGCTCAGTACTCAGAGTGCTGGGTGCTCAGTGCTCAGGGTGCTGGGTGCTCAGTGCTCAGGGTGCTCGGTGCTTAGTACTCAGGGTGCTCGGTGCTCGGGGTGCTGGGTGCTCAGTGCACGGGGTGCTGGGTGCTCAGTACTCAGAGTGCTGGGTGCTCAGTGCTCAGGGTGCTGGGTGCTCAGTGCTCAGGGTGCTCGGTGCTTAGTACTCAGGGTGCTCGGTGCTCGGGGTGCTGGGTGCTCGGTGCTCAGGGTGCTGGGTGCTCAGTGCTCAGGGTGCTGGGTGCTCAGTACTCAAGGTGCTGGCTGCTCAGTACTCAGGGTGCTGGGTGCTCAGTACTCAGGGAGCTCAGTGCTTGGGGTGCTGGGTGCTCAGTACTCAGGGTGCTCAGTGCTTGGGGTGTTGGGTGCTCAGTACTCAGGTTGCTGGGTGCTCAGTGATCAGGATGTTGGGTGCTCAGTACTCAGGGTGCTTGGTGCTCAGTACTCAGGGTGCTGGGTGCTCAGTGCTCAGGGCGCTGTGTGCTCAGTGCTCGGGGTGCTGGCTGCTCGGTGCTCAGGTTGCTGGGTGGTCAGTACTCGGGGTGCTGGGTGCTCAGTACTCAGGGTGCGATGTGCTCATTGCTTGGGGTGCTGGTTGCTCAGTGCTCGGGGTGCTGGGTGCTCAGTGCTCAGGGTGCTTGGTGCTCAGTTCTCAGGGTGCTGGGTGCTCAGTACTCAGGGTGCTGGGTGCTCAGTACTCGGGTGCTGGGTGCTCATTGCTCAGGGTGCTGGGTGCTCAGTGCTCAGGGTGCTGGGTGCTCAGTGCTCGGGGTGCTGGGTGCTCAGTGCTCAGTACTCAGGGTGCTGGGTGCTCAGTGCTCAGTACTCAGGGTGCTGGGTGCTCAGTGCTCAGGGTGCTGGGTGCTCAGTGCTCAGGGTGCTGGGTGCTCAGTGCTCGGGGTGCTGGGTGCTCAGTGCTCAGTACTCACGGTGCTGGGTGCTCAGTGCTCGGGGTGCTGGGTGCTCAGTGCTCAGTACTCAGGGTGCTGGGTGCTCAGTGCTCGGGGTGCTGGGTGCTCAGTGCTCGGGGTGCTGGGTGCTCAGTACTCGGGGTGCTGGGTGCTCAGTACTCAGGGTGTTGGGTGCTCAGTACTCCGGGTGCTGGGTGCTCAGTTCTCGGGGTGCTCGGTGCTCAGTACTCAGTGATCAGGGTGCTGAGTGCTCAGTGCTCAGGGTGCTGGGTGTTCAGTACTCAGGGAGCTGGGTTCTCAGTACTCAGGGTGCTGGGTGCTCAGTGCTCAGGCTGCTGGGTGCTCAGTACTCGGGGTGCTCGGTGCCCAGTGCTCAGGGTGCTGGGTGCTCAGTACTCAGGGTGCTGGGTACTCAGTGCTCAGGGTGCTCGGTGCTCAGTACTCGGGGTGCTGGGTGCTCATTCTCGGGGTGCTGGGTGCTCAGTGATCGGGGTGCTGGGTTCTCAGTACTCAGGGTGCTGGGTGCTCAGTGCTCAGGGTGCTGGGTGCTCAGTACTCAGGGTGCTGGGTGCTCAGTGCTCAGGGTGCTGGGTGCTCAGTACTCAGGGTGCTGGGTGCTCAGTGCTCAGGGTGCTGGGTGCTCAGTACTCAGGGTGCTGGGAGCTCAGTGCTCAGGGTGATCGGTGCTCAGTACTCAGGGTGCTCAGTACTCAGGGTGCTGGGTGCTCAGTGCTCGGGGTGCTGGGTGCTCAGTATTCAGGGTGCTGGGTGCTCAGTGCTTTGGGTTCTGGGTGCTCAGTGCTCAGGGTGATCGGTGCTCAGTACTCAGGGTGCTGGGTGCTCAGTGCTCAGGGTGCTGGGTGCTCAGTCCTCAGGGTGCTTAGTGCTCAGGGTGCTGGGTGCTCAGTGCTCGGGGTGCTCGGTGCTCAGTACTCAGGGTGCTGAGTGCTCAGTACTCAGGGTGCTGGGTGCTCAGTACTCAGGGTGCTGGGTGCTCAGTGCTCAGGTTGCTGGGTGATCAGTGCTCAGGGTGCTGGGTGCTCAGTGCTCAGCGTGCTGGGTGCTCAGTGCTCGGGGTGCTGGGTGCTCAGTACTCAGGTTGCTGGGTGCTCAGTGCTTGGTGTGCTCGGTGCTCAGTACGTTGGGTGCTCACTACTCAGGGTGCTGGGTGCTCAGTGCTCGGGGTGATCCGTGTTCAGTACTCAGGTTGCTGGGTGCTCAGTGCTCGGGGTGCTCAGTGCTCAGTACGTTGGGTGCTCACTACTCAGGGTGCTGGGTGCTCAGTGCTCAGGGTGCTGGGTGCTCAGTGCTCAGGGTGCTTGGTGCTCAGTGCTCAGGGTGCTGGGTGCTCAGTACTCAGGGTGCTGGTTGCTCAGTACTCAGGGTGCTCAGTGCTCAGTACTCAGGGTGCTCAGTGCTCAGTACTCAGGGTGCTCAGTTCTCATGGTGCTGGGTGCTCAGTCCTCAGGGTGCTGGGTGCTCTGTGCTCAGGGTGCTCAGTGCTCAGTGCTCAGGGTGCTGGGTGCTCAGTACTCAGGGTGCTGTGTGCTCAGTGCACGTTGTGCTGGGTGCTCAGTACTCAGAGTGCTGGGTGCTCAGTGCTCAGGGTGCTGGGTGCTCAGTGCTCAGGGTGCTCGGTGCTTAGTACTCAGGGTGCTCGGTGCTCGGGGTGCTGGGTGCTCAGTGCACGGGGTGCTGGGTGCTCAGTACTCAGAGTGCTGGGTGCTCAGTGCTCAGGGTGCTGGGTGCTCAGTGCTCAGGGTGCTCGGTGCTTAGTACTCAGGGTGCTCGGTGCTCGGGGTGCTGGGTGCTCGGTGCTCAGGGTGCTGGGTGCTCAGTGCTCAGGGTGCTGGGTGCTCAGTACTCAAGGTGCTGGCTGCTCAGTACTCAGGGTGCTGGGTGCTCAGTACTCAGGGAGCTCAGTGCTTGGGGTGCTGGGTGCTCAGTACTCAGGGTGCTCAGTGCTTGGGGTGTTGGGTGCTCAGTACTCAGGTTGCTGGGTGCTCAGTGATCAGGATGTTGGGTGCTCAGTACTCAGGGTGCTTGGTGCTCAGTACTCAGGGTGCTGGGTGCTCAGTGCTCAGGGCGCTGTGTGCTCAGTGCTCGGGGTGCTGGCTGCTCGGTGCTCAGGTTGCTGGGTGGTCAGTACTCGGGGTGCTGGGTGCTCAGTACTCAGGGTGCGATGTGCTCATTGCTTGGGGTGCTGGTTGCTCAGTGCTCGGGGTGCTGGGTGCTCAGTGCTCAGGGTGCTTGGTGCTCAGTTCTCAGGGTGCTGGGTGCTCAGTACTCAGGGTGCTGGGTGCTCAGTACTCGGGTGCTGGGTGCTCATTGCTCAGGGTGCTGGGTGCTCAGTGCTCAGGGTGCTGGGTGCTCAGTGCTCGGGGTGCTGGGTGCTCAGTGCTCAGTACTCAGGGTGCTGGGTGCTCAGTGCTCAGTACTCAGGGTGCTGGGTGCTCAGTGCTCAGGGTGCTGGGTGCTCAGTGCTCAGGGTGCTGGGTGCTCAGTGCTCAGGGTGCTGGGTGCTCAGTGCTCAGTACTCACGGTGCTGGGTGCTCAGTGCTCGGGGTGCTGGGTGCTCAGTGCTCGGGGTGCTGGGTGCTCAGTGCTCGGGGTGCTGGGTGCTCAGTGCTCGGGGTGCTGGGTGCTCAGTGCTCAGGGTGCTGGGTGCTCAGTGCTCGGGGTGCTGGGTGCTCAGTGCTCGGGGTGCTGGGTTCTCAGTGCTCGGGGTGCTCGGTGCTCAGTGCTCGGGGTGCTCGGTGTTCAGTACTCGTGGTGCTCAGTGCTCAGTACTCAGGGTGCTGGGTGCTCAGTGCTCAGGGCGCTGGGTGCTCAGTGCTCGGGGTGCTGGCTGCTCGGTGCTCAGGTTACTGGGTGGTCAGTACTCGGGGTGCTGGGTGCTCAGTACTCAGGGTGCGGGGTGCTCATTGCTTGGGGTGCTGGTTGCTCAGTGCTCGGGGCGCTGGGTGCTCAGTGCTCGGGGCGCTGGTTGCTCAGTGCTCGGGGCGCTGGGTGCTCAGTGCTCGGGGTGCTCGGTGCTCAGTGCTCAAGGTGCTGGGTGCTCAGTACTCAGGGTGCCCATTGCTCATGGTGCTGGGTGCTCAGTACTCAGGGTGCTGGGTGCTCATTGCTCAGGGAGCTCGGTGCTAGGGGTGCTGGGTGCTCAGTGCTCGGGGTGCTCGGAGCTCAGTACTCAGAGTGCTGGGTGCTCAGTGCTCGGGGTGCTCGGTGCTCAGTACTCAGGGTGCTGTGTGCTCAATGCTCGGGGTGCTGGGTGCTCAGTGCTCAGTACTCAGGGTGCTGGGTGCTCAGTGCTCAGGGTGCTGTGTGCTCAGTGCTCAGGGTGCTGGGTGCTCAGTGCTCAGGGTGCTGGGTGCTCAGTGCTCGGGGTGCTCGGTGCTCAGTGCTCGGGGTGCTGGGTGCTCAGTACTCGTGGTGCTCAGTGCTCAGTACTCAGGGTGCTGGGTGCTCAGTGCTCAGGGCGCTGGGTGCTCAGTGCTCGGGGTGCTGGCTGCTCGGTGCTCAGGTTGCTGGGTGGTCAGTACTCCTGGTGCTGGGTGCTCAGTACTCAGGGTGCGGGGTGCTCATTGCTTGGGGTGCTGGTTGCTCAGTGCTCGGGGTGCTGGGTGCTCAGTGCTCGGGGCGCTGGGTGCTCAGTGCTCGGGGCGCTGTTTGCTCAGTGCTCGGGGCGCTGGGTGCTCAGTGCTCTGGGTGCTCGAAGCTCAGTACTCAGGGTGCTGGGTTCTCAGTGCTCGGGTTGCACGGTGCTCAGTACGTTGGGTGCTCACTACTCAGGGTGCTGAGTGCTCAGTGCTCAGGGTGCTCAGTGCTCAGTACTCAGGGTGCTCAGTGCTCAGTACTCAGGGTGCTCGGTGCTCAGGGTGCTGGGTGCTCAGTGCTCGGGGTGCTGGGTGCTCATTGCTCGCGGGGCTGCGTGCTCAGTGCTCAGGGTGCTCAGTGCTCAGTACTCGGGGTGCTGGGTGCTCAGTGCTCAGGGTGCTCAATGCTCAGTACTCGGGGTGCTGTGTGCTCAGTGCTCAGGGTGCTCAGTGCTCAGTGCTCGGGGTGCTGGGTGCTCAGTGCTCGGGGCGCTGGGTGCTCAGTGCTCGGGGTGCTGGGTGCTCAGTACTCGGGGTGCTGGGTGCTCAGTGCTCAGGGTGCTCAGTGCTCAGTACTCAGTGCTCAGGGTGCTCAGTGCTCAGTGCTCAGGGTGCTGTATGTTCACTACTCAGGGTGCTGGGTGCTCAGTACTCAGGGTGCTGGGTGCTCAGTGCTCAGGGTGCTGGGTGCTCAGTGCTCGGGGTGCTCAGTACTCAGGGTGCTGTGTGGTCAGTGCTCAGGGTACTGGATGCTCAGTACTCAGGGTGCTCGGTGCTTAGTACTCAGGGTGCTGGGTGCTCAGTACTCCGGGTGCTGGGTGCTCAGTGCTCGGGGTACTCGGAGCTCAGTACTCAGGGTGCTGGGTGCTCAGTTCTCGGTGTGATCGGTGCTCAGGACTCAGGGTGCTGGGTGCTCAGTGCTCGGGGTGCTTGGTGCTCTGTACGTTGGGTGCTCACTACTCAGGGTGCTGGGTGCTCAGTGCTCAGTGTGCTGGGTGCTCAGTGCTCAGGGTGCTGGGTGCTCAGTGCTCAGGGTGCTGGGTGCACAGTATTCAGGGTGCTGGGTGCTCAGTGCTCGGGGTGCTGGGTGCTCAGTGCTCAGGGTGCTGGGTGCTCAGTACTCAGGGTGCTGGGTGCTCAGTACTCAGGGTGCTGGGTGCTCAGTACTCGGGTGCTGGGTGCTCAGTACTCAGGGTGCTGGGTGCTCAGTACTCGGGTGCTGGGTGCTCAGTGCTCAGGGTGCTGGGTGCTCAGTGCTCGGGGTGCTGGGTGCTCAGTGCTCAGTACTCAGGGTGCTGGGTGCTCAGTGCTCGGGGTGCTGGGTGCTCAGTGCTCAGGGTGCTGGGTGCTCAGTGCTCGGGGTGCTGGGTGCTCAGTACTCAGGGTGCTGGGTGCTCAGTGCTCGGGGTGCTGGGTGCTCAGTGCTCAGTACTCAGGGTGCTGGGTGCTCAGTGCTCGGGGTGCTGGGTGCTCAGTGCTCGGGGTGCTGGGTGCTCAGTGCTCAGTACTCAGGGTGCTGGGTGCTCAGTACTCGGGTGCTGGGTGCTCAGTGCTCAGGGTGCTGGGTGCTCAGTGCTCGGGGTGCTGGGTGCTCAGTGCTCAGTACTCAGGGTGCTGGGTGCTCAGTGCTCGGGGTGCTGGGTGCTCAGTGCTCAGGGTGCTGGGTGCTCAGTGCTCAGGGTGCTGGGTACTCAGTGCTCGGGGTGCTGGGTGCTCAGTACTCAGGGTGCTGGGTGCTCAGTACACATGGTGCTGGGTTCTCAGTGCTCGGGTTGCTGGGTGCTCAGTGCTCGGGGTGCTGGGTGCTCAGTGCTCGGGGTGCTGTGTGTTCAGTGCTCACGGTGCTGGGTGTTCAGTACTCAGGGTGCTGGGTGCTCAGTACTCAGGGTTCTCATTGCTCAGGGTGCTGGGTGCTCAGTACTCAGGGTGCTGGGTGCTCAGTACTCAGGGTGCTCAGTGCTCAGTACTCAGGGTGCTCAGTGCTCAGTACTCAGGGTGCTCGGTGCTCAGGGTGCTGGGTGCTCATTGCTCCGGGTGCTGGGTGCTCATTGCTCGCGGTGCTGCATGCTCAGTGCTCGGGGTGCTCGGTGCTCAGTACTCAGGGTGCTGGGTGCTCAGTGCTCGAGGTGCTCAGTACTCAGGGTGCTCTGTGTTCAGTGCTCAGGGTGCTGGGTGCTCAGTACTCAGGGTGCTGGGTGCTCAGTGCTCGGGGTGCTGGGTGCTCAGTGCTCAGGGTGCTGGGTGCTCAGTACTCAGGGTGCTGGGTGCTCAGTACTCCGGGTGCTGGGTGCTCAGTACTCAGGGTGCTGGGTGCTCAGTACTCAGGGTGCTGGTTGCTCAGTACTCGGGTGCTGCGTGCTCAGTGCTCGGGGTGCTGGGTGCTCAGTGCTCGGGGTGCTGGTTGCTCAGTGCTCGGGGTGCTCGGTGCTCAGTGCTCAAGGTGCTGGGTGCTCAGTACTCAGGGTGCTCATTGCTCAGGGTGCTGGGTGCTCAGTACTCAGGGTGCTCATTGCTCAGGGTGCTGGATGCTCAGTACTCAGGGTGCTCATCGCTCAGGGTGCTGGGTGCTCAGTGCTCAGGGTGCTCGGTGCTCGGGGCACTGGGTGCTCAGTGCTCAGGGTGCTCAGAGCTCAGTACTCAGGGTGCTGGGTGCTCAGTGCTCGGGGTGCTCGGTGCTCAGTACTCAGGGTGCTTGGTGCTCAGTGCTCGGGGTGCTCGGTGCTCAGTACGTTGGGTGCTCACTACTCAGGGTGCTGGGTGCTCAGTGCTCAGGGTGCTGGGTGCTCGGTGCTCAGGGTGCTGGGTGCTCAGTACTCAGGGTGCTGGGTGCTCAGTGCTCGGGGTGCTGGTTGCTCAGTACTCAGGGTGCTGGGTGCTCAGTACTCAGGGTGCTGGGTGCTCAGTACTCGGGTGCTGGGTGCTCAGTGCTCAGGGTGCTGGGTGCTCAGTGCTCGGGGTGCTGGGTGCTCAGTGCTCAAGGTGCTGGGTGCTCAGTACTCAGGGTGCTCATTGCTCAGGGTGCTGGGTGCTCAGTACTCAGGGTGCTGGGTGCTCGTTGCTCAGGTTGCATGGTGCTCATGGCGCTGGGTGCTCAGTGCTCGGGTTGCTCAGAGCTCAGTACTCAGGTTGCTGGGTGCTCAGTGCTCGGGGTGCTGGGTGCTCAGTGCTCAGTACTCAGGGTGCTGGGTGCTCAGTGCTCAGGGTGCTGTGTGCTCAGTCCTCAGGGTGCTGGGTGCTCAGTGCTCGGGGTGCTGGGTGCTCAGTGCTCAGTACTCAGGGTGCTGAGTGCTCAGTGCTCAGGGTGCTGTGTGCTCAGTGCTCAGGGTGCTGGGTGCTCAGTGCTCAGGGTGCTGGGTACTCAGTACTCAGGGTGCTGCGTGCTCAGTGCTCGGGGTGCTATGTGCTCAGTGATCGCGGTGCTGGGTGCTCAGTGCTCGGGGTGCTGGGTGCTCAGTGCTCGGGGTGCTATGTGCTCAGTGCTCGCGGTGCTTGGTGCTCAGTGCTCGGGGTGCTCGGTGCTCAGTACTCAGGGTGCTGTGTGTTCAGTTCTCAGGGTGCTGGGTGCTCAGTACTCACGGTGCTCGGTGCTTAGTACTCAGTGTGCTGTGTGCTCAGTACTCCGGGTGCTGGGTGCTCAGTGCTCGGGGTTCTCGGTGCTCAGTGCTCAAGCTGCTGGGTGCTCAGTACTCAGGGTGCTAATTGCTCGGGGCACTGGGTGCTCAGTGCTCGGGGTGCTCGGAGCTCAGTACTCAGGGTGATGGGTGCTCAGTGCTCGGGGTGCTCGGTGCTCAGTACTCAGGGTGCTGGGTGCTCAGTGCTCGGGGTGCTCGGTGCTCAGTACGTTGTGTGCTCACTACTCAGGGTGCTGGGTGCTCAGTGCTCAGGGTGCTGGGTGCTCGGTGCTCAGGGTGCTGGGTGCTCAGTACTCAGGGTGCTGGGTGCTCAGTGCTCGGGGTGCTGGGTGCTCAGTTCTCAGGGTGCTGGGTGCTCAGTACTCAGGGTGCTGGGTGCTCAGTACTCGGGTGCTGGGTGCTCAGTGCTCAGGGTGCTGGGTGCTCAGTGCTCGGGGTGCTGGGTGCTCATTGCTCAGTACTCAGGGTGCTGGGTGTTCAGTGCTCGGGGTGCTGGGTGCTCAGTGCTCAGTACTCAGGGTGCTGGGTGCTCAGTGCTCAGGGTGCTGGGTGCTCAGTGCTCAGGGTGCTGGGTGCTCAGTGCTCAGGGTGCTGGGTACTCAGTGCTCAGGGTGCTGGGTGCTCAGTACTCAGGGTGCTCAGTGCTCAGTACTCGGGGTGCTGGGTGCTCAGTGCTCAGGGTGCTCAATGCTCAGTACTCGGGGTGCTGTGTGCTCAGTGCTCAGGGTGCTCAGTGCTCAGTGCTCGGGGTGCTGGGTGCTCCGTACTCGGGGCGCTGGGTGCTCAGTGCTCGGGGTGCTGGGTGCTCAGTACTCGGGGTGCTGGGTGCTCAGTGCTCAGTACTCAGGGTGCTCAGTACTCAGTGCTCAGGGTGCTCAGTGCTCAGTGCTCAGGGTGCTGGGTGTTCAGTACTCAGGGTGCTGGGTGCTCAGTACTCAGGGTGCTGGGTGCTCAGTGCTCAGGGTGCTGGGTGCTCAGTGCTCGGGGTGCTCAGTACTCAGGGTGCTGTGTGTTCAGTGCTCAGGGTACTGGGTGTTCAGTACTCAGGGTGCTCGGTGCTTAGTACTCAGGGTGCTGGGTGCTCAGTACTCCGGGTGCTGGGTGCTCAGTGCTCAGGGTGCTCGGAGCTCAGTACTCAGGGTCCTGGGTGCTCAGTTCTCGGGGTGATCGGTGCTCAGTACTCAGGGTGCTGGGTGCTCAGTGCTCGGGGTGTTCGGTGCTCATTACGTTGGGTGCTCTCTACTCAGGGTGCTGGGTGCTCAGTACTCAGGGTGCTCGGTGCTCAGTACTCAGGGTGCTGGGTGCTCAGTGCTCGGGGTGCTGGGTGCTCAGTACTCAGGGTGCTGGGTGCTCAGTGCTCGGGGTGCTCGGTGCTCAGTACGCTGGGTGCTCAGTACTCAGGGTGCTGGGTGCTCAGTACTCAGGGTGCTGGGTGCTCAGTACTCAGGGTGCTGGGTGCTTAGTACTCAGGGTGCTGCGTGCTCAGTGCTCGGGGTGCTGGGTGCTCAGTGCTCGGGGTGCTCAGTGCTCAGTGCTCGGGGTGCTGGGTGCTCAGTACTCAGGTTGCTGGGTGCTCAGTACTCGTTGTGCTGGGTGCTCAGTGCTCAGCGTGCTGGGTGCTCAGTACTCAGGGTGCTCGGTGCTCAGTGCTCGGGGTGCTGGGTGCTCAGTACTCAGGGTGCTGGGTGCTCAGTACTCAGGGTGCTCAGTTCTCAGTACTCAGCGTGCTGGCTGCTCAGTGCTCAGGGTGCTCGGTGCTCAGTACTCAGGGTGCTCAGTGCTCAGTACTCAGCGTGCTGGTTGCTCAGTGCTCAGGGTGCTGGGTGCTCAGTACTCAGGGTGCTGGGTGCTTAGTACTCAGGGTGCTCGGTCCTCAGTGCTCAGGGTGCTGGGTGCTCAGTACTCAGGGAGCAGGGTGCTCAGTGCTCAGGGTGCTCAGTGCTCAGTACTCAGGGTGCTCAGTGCTCAGTGCTCAGGGTGCTCAGTGCTCAGTACTCAGGGTGCTCAGTGCTCAGTGCTCTGGGTGCTGGGTGCTGGGTGCTCAGTGCTTGGGGTGCTGGGTGCTCAGTGCTCAGGGTGCTGGGTGCTCAGTACTCAGGGTGCTCAGTGCTCAGGGTGCTGGGTGCTCAGTGCTCGGGGTGCTGGGTACTCAGTGCTCAGTACACAGGGTGCTGGGTGCTCAGTGCTCTGGGTGCTGCGTGCTCAGTACTCAGTACTCAGGGTGCTGGGTGCTCAGTGCTCGGGGTGCTGGATGCTCAGTACTCAGGGTGCTGGGTGCTCAGTGCTCAGGGTGCTGGGTGCTCAGTACTCAGGGTGCTGGGTGCTCAGTGCTCAGGGTGCTGGGTGCACAGTACTCAGGGTGCTGGGTCCTCAGTGCTCAGGGTGCTGGGTGCTCAGTGCTCGGGGTGCTCAGTACTCAGGGTGCTGTGTGTTCAGTGCTCAGGGTACTGGGTTCTCAGTACTGAGGGTGCTCGGTGCTTAGTACTCAGGGTGCTGGGTGCTCAGTACTCAGGGTGCTCATTGCTCAGGGTGCTGGGTGCTCAGTACTCAGGGTGCTCATTGCTCAGGGTGCTTTGTGCTCAGTCCTCAGGGTGCTGGGTGCTCAGTGCTCGGGGTGCTCGGTGCTCAGTGCTCAGGGTGCTGGGTGCTCAGTACTCAGGGTGCTCATTGCTCAGGGTGCTGGGTGCTCAGTACTCAGGGTGCTGGGTGCTCAGTACTCAGGGTGCTCAGTGCTCAGTACTTAGGGAGCTCAGTGCTCATTACTCAGGGTGCTCAGTGCTCAGGGTGCTGGGTGCTCACTGCTCGGGGTGCTGGGTGCTCAGTGCTCAGGGTTGCTGGGTGCTCAGTGCTCAGGGTGCTCGGTGCTCAGTGCTCAGGGTGCTGGGTGCTCAGTACTCAGGGTGCTAGGTGCTCAGTACTCAGGGTGCTCAGTGCTCAGTACTCAGGGTGCTCAGTGCTCAGTACTCAGGGTGCTCAATGCTCAGGGTGCTGGGGTGCTCAGTGCTCGGGGTGCTTGGTGCTCAGTCCTCAGGGTGCTGGGTGCTCAGTGCTCAGGGTGCTCGGTGCTCAGTGCTCAGGGTGCTGGGTGCTAAGTACTCAGGGTGCTGGGTGCTCAGTGCTCGGGGTGCTTGGTGCTCAGTCCTCAGGGTGCTGGGTTGCTCAGTGCTCAGGGTGCTGGGTGCTCAGTGCTCAGGGTGCTGGGTGCTCAGTACTCAGGGTGCTGGGTGCTCAGTGCTCGGGGTGCTCGGGTGCTCAGTACTCAGGGTGCTGGGTGCTCAGTGCTCAGGGTGCTGGGTGCACAGTACTCAGGGTGCTTGGTCCTCAGTGCTCAGGGTGCTGGGTGCTCAGTACTCAGGGTGCTGGGTGCTTAGTACTCAGGGTGCTCGGTCCTCAGTGCTCAGGGTGCTGGGTGCTCAGTACTCAGGGAGCAGGGTGCTCAGTGCTCAGGGTGCTCAGTGCTCAGTACTCAGGGTGCTCGGTGCTCAGTGCTCAGGGTGCTCAGGGCTCAGTACTCAGGGTGCTCAGTGCTCTGGGTGCTGGGTGCTCAGTGCTCCGGGTGCTGGGTGCTCAGTGCTCAGTGTGCTGGTGCTCAGTACTCAGGGTGCTCAGTGCTCAGGGTGCTGGGTGCTCAGTGCTCGGGGTGCTGGGTACTCAGTGCTCAGTACACAGGGTGCTGGGTGCTCAGTGCTCTGGGGTGCTGGGTGCTCAGTACTCAGTACTCAGGGTGCTGGGTGCTCAGTGCTCGGGGTGCTGGATGCTCACTACTCAGGGTGCTGGGTGCTCAGTGCTCAGGGTGCTGGGTGCTCAGTACTCAGGGTGCTGGGTGCTCAGTGCTCAGGGTGCTGGGTGCACAGTACTCAGGGTGCTGGGTGCTCAGTGCTCAGGGTGCTGGGGTGCTCAGTGCTCAGGGTGCTGGGTGCTCAGTGCTCGGGGTGCTCAGTACTCAGGGTGCTGTGTGTTCAGTGCTCAGGGTACTGGGTGTTCAGTACTCAGGGTGCTCGGTGCTTAGTACTCAGGGTGCTGGGTGCTCAGTACTCCGGGTGCTGGGTGCTCAGTGCTCAGGGTGCTCGGAGCTCAGTACTCAGGGTCCTGGGTGCTCAGATCTCGGGGTGATCGGTGCTCAGTACTCAGGGT
>NW_024544075.1:0-80327 GCF_018167655.1 Microtus oregoni | reverse complement strand
ACCCAGCACCCTGAGTACTGAGCAACCAGCACCCTGAGCACTGAGCACTGAGCACCCAGCACCCTGAGCACTGAGCACCCAGCACCCCGAGCACTGTGCACCCAGCACCCCGAGCACTGAGCACCCAGCACCCTGAGCACTGAGCACCCAGCACCCTAAGAACTGATCACCCAGCACCCTGAGCACTGAGCACACAGCACCCTGAGCACTGAGCACCCAGCACCCCGAGCACTGAGCACTGAGCACTGAGCACACTGAGCACTGAGCACCCAGCACCCCGAGCACTGAGCACCCAGCACCTCGAGCACTGAGCATCCAGTGCCCCGAGCACTGAGCACCCAGCACCCCGAGCACTGAGCACTGATCACCCTGAGCACTGAGCACCCAGCACCCCGAGTACTGAGCACTGAGCACCCTGAGTACTGAGCACCAAGCACCCCGAGTACTGAGCACTGAGCACCCTGAATACTGAGCACCCAGCACCCTGATCACTGAGTACCCAGCAATCTGAGTACTGAGCACCGAGCACCCCGAGCACTGAGCACCCAGCACCCTGAGTACTGAGCACCCAGCACCCTGAGCACTGAGCAGCAAGCACCCTGAGCACTGAGCACCCAGCACCCCGAGCACTGATCACCCAGCACCCTGAGTACTGAGCAACCAGCACCCTGAGCACTGAGCACTGAGCACCCAGCACCCTGAGCACTGAGCACCCAGCACCCCGAGCACTGTGCACCCAGCACCCCGAGCACTGAGCACCCAGCACCCTGAGCACTGAGCACCCAGCACCCTAAGAACTGATCACCCAGCACCCTGAGCACTGAGCACACAGCACCCTGAGCACTGAGCACCCAGCACCCCGAGCACTGAGCACTGAGCACTGAGCACTGAGCACACTGAGCACTGAGCACCCAGCACCCCGAGCACTGAGCACCCAGCACCTCGAGCACTGAGCATCCAGTGCCCCGAGCACTGAGCACCCAGCACCCCGAGCACTGAGCACTGATCACCCTGAGCACTGAGCACCCAGCACCCCGAGTACTGAGCACTGAGCACCCTGAGTACTGAGCACCAAGCACCCCGAGTACTGAGCACTGAGCACCCTGAATACTGAGCACCCAGCACCCTGATCACTGAGTACCCAGCAATCTGAGTACTGAGCACCGAGCACCCCGAGCACTGAGCACCCAGCACCCTGAGTACTGAGCACCCAGCACCCTGAGCACTGAGCAGCAAGCACCCTGAGCACTGAGCACCCAGCACCCCGAGCACTGATCACCCAGCACCCTGAGTACTGAGCACCCAGCAACCTGAGCACTGAGCACCCAGCACCCTGAGTACTGAGCACCCAGCACCCTGAGTACTGAGCAACCAGCACCCTGAGCACTGAGCACTGAGCACCCAGCACCCTGAGCACTGAGCACTGAGCACCCAGCACCCCGAGCACTGAGCACCCAGCACCCTGAGCACTGAGCACCCAGCACCCTGAGCCCTGAGCACCCAGCACCCCGAGCACTGATCACCCAGCACCCTGAGTACTGAGCACCCACTACCCTGAGCACTGAGCACCCAGCACCCTGACTACTGAGCAACGAGCACCCTGAGCACTGAGCACCCAGCACCCTGAGCACTGAGCACCCAGCACCCTGAGCACTGAGCACCCAGCACCCTGAGAACTGAGCACCCGGCACCCTGAGCACTGAGCACCCAGCACCCTGAGCACTGAGCACCCAGCACCCTGAGTACTGAGCACCAAGCACCCTGAGCACTGAGCACCCAGCACCCCGAGCACTGAGCACCCAGCACCCCGAGCACTGAGCACCCAGCACCCCGAGCACTGAGCACCCAGCACCCCGAGCACTGAGCACCCATCACCCTGAGTACTGAGCACCCAGCACCCTGAGTACTGAGCACCCAGCACCCTGAGCACTGAGCACCCATCACCCTGAGTACTGAGCACCCAGCACCCCAAGCACTGAGCACCCTGAGTACTGAGCACCCAGCACCACAAGCACTGAGCACCCTGAGTACTGAGCACCCAGCACCCTGATTAATGAGCACCCAGCACCCCGAGCACTGTGCACCCGGCACCCTGAGTACTGAGCACTGAGCACACTGAGTACTGAGCACCCTGCACCCTGAGTACTGAGCACCCAGCACCCTGAGTACTGAGCACCCAGCACCCTGAGCAATGAGCACCCAGAGTACTGAGCACTCAGCACCTTGAGTACTAAGCACCGAGCACCCTGAGTACTGAGCACCCAGCACCCTGAGCACTGAACACACAGCACCCTGAGTACTGAGCACCTCGAGCACTGAGCACCCAGCACCCTGAGTACTGAGCTCCGAGCACCCCGAGCACTGAGCACCCAGCACCGCGAGCACTGAGCACGCAGCACCCCGAGCACTGAGCACCCAGCACCCTGTGTACCTAGCACCCAGCACCCTGAGTACTGAGCACCCAGCACCCTGAGCACTGAGTACCCAGCACCCTGAGCACTGAGCACACAGCACCCTGAGCACTGCGCACACAGCACCCTGAGCACTGAGCACCCAGCACCCTGAGTACTGAGCACTGAGCACCCAGCACCCCGAGCACTGAACACCCAGCACCCTGAGTACTGAGCACTGAGCACCCAGCACCCCGAGCACTGAGCACCCAGCACCCTGAGCACTGAGCACCCAGCACCCGAGTACTGAGCACTCAGCACACTGAGTACTGAGCACCCAGCACCCTGAGTACTGAGCAGCCAGCACCCGGAGTACTGAGCACCCAGCACCCTGAGTACTGAGCACCCAGCACCCTGAGCAATGAGCACCCAACAGCACGAGCACTGAGCACCCAGCACCCTGAGTACTGAGCACCCAGCACCCCGAGCACTGAGCACCCAGCACCCTGAGCACTGAGCACCCAGCACCCTGAGTACTGAGCACCCAGCACCCTGAGAACTGAGCACCCAGCAGCCCGAGCACTGAGCACCCAGCACCCTGAGTACTGAGCACCCAGCACCCCGAGCACTGAGCACCCAGCGCCCCGAGCACTGAGCACTGGGCACCCCGAGCACTGAGCACCCAGCACCCTGAGTACTGAGCACCCAGCACCCTGAGTACTGAACACCCAGCACCCTGAGCACTGAGCACTGAGCACCCAGCACCCCGAGTACTGAGCACCCAGCACCCCGAGCACTGTGCATCCAGCGCCCCGAGCACTGAGCACCCAGCACCCCGAGCACTGAGCACTGAGCACCCTGAGCACTGAGCACCCAGCACCCCGAGTACTGAGCACTGAGCACCCTGAGTACTGAGCACCAAGCACCCCGAGTACTGAGCACTGAGCACCCTGAATACTGAGCACCCAGCACCCTGAGCACTGAGTACCCAGCACCCTGAGTACTGAGCACCGAACACCCCGAGCACTGAGCACCCAGCAACCTGAGTACTGAGCACCCAGCACCCTGAGCACTGAGCACCAAGCAACCTGAGCACTGAGCACCCAACACCCCGAGCACTGATCACCCATCACCCTGAGTACTGAGCACCCAGCAACCTGAGCACTGAGCACCCAGCACCCTGAGTACTGAGCACCCAGCACCCTGAGTACTGAGCAACCAGCACCCTGAGCACTGAGCACTGAGCACCCAGCACCCTGAGCACTGAGCACTGAGCACCCAGCACCCCGAGCACTTATCACCCAGCACCCTGAGTACTGAGCACCCACTACCCTGAGCACTGAGCACCCAGCACCCTGAGTACTGAGCGCCCAGCACCCTGAGTACTGAGCAACCAGCACCCTGAGCACTGAGCACTGAGCAACGAGCACCCTGAGCACTGAGCACCCAGCACCCTGTGTACTGAGCACCCAGCACACTGAGCAATGAGCACCCTGAGTACTGAGCACCCAGCCCCTTGAGCACTGTGCACCGAGCACCCCGAGTACTGAGCACCCAGCACCCGGAGTACTGAGCACCCAGCACCCTGAGTACTAAGCACCGAGCACCCTGAGTACTGAGCACCGAGAACCCCGAGCACTGAGCACCCAGCACCGCGAGCACTGAGCACCCAGCACCCCGAGCAATGAGTACCCAGCACCCTGAGCACTGAGCACCCAGCACCCTGAGCACTTAGCACACAGCACCCTGAGCACTGAGCACCCACCACCCTGAGTACTGAGCACTGAGCACCCAGCACCCTGAGCACTGAGCACCCAGCACCCTGAGCACTTCGCACACAGCACCCTGAGCACTGAGCACCCACCACCCTTAGTACTGAGCACTGAGCACCCAGCACCCCGAGCACTGAGCACCCAGCACCCTGAGCCCTGAGCACCCAGCACCCGAGTACTGAGCACTCAGCACACTGAGTACTGAGCACCCAGCACCCTGAGTACTGAGCAGCCAGCACCCGGAGTACTGAGCACCCAGCACCCTGAGTACTGAGCACCCAGCACCCTGAGCACTGAGCACCCAGCAGCCCGAGCACTGAGCACCCAGCACCCTGAGTACTGAGCACCCAGCACCCCGAGCACTGAGCACCCAGCACCCTGAGCACTGAGCACCCAGCACCCTGAGTACTGAGCACCCAGCACCCTGAGCACTGAGCACCCAGCAGCCCGAGCACTGAGCACCCAGCACCCTGAGTACTGAGCACCCAGCACCCCGAGCACTTAGCACCCAGCGCCCCGAGCACTGAGCACTGGGCACCCCGAGCACTGAGCACCCAGCACACTGAGTACTGAGCACCCAGCACCCTGAGTACTGAACACCCAGCACCCTGAGCACTGAGCACTGAGCACCCTGTGCACTGAGTACTGAGCACTGAGCACACTGAGAACTGAGCACCCAGCACCCCGAGTACTGAGCACCCAGCACCCTGAGCACTGAGCACTGAGCACCCAGCACCCCGAGCACTGAGCACCCAGCACCCTGAGCACTGAGCACCCAGCACCCTGAGCCCTGAGCACCCAGCACCCCGAGCACTGATCACCCAGCACCCTGAGTACTGAGCACCCACTACCCTGAGCACTGAGCACCCAGCACCCTGACTACTGAGCAACGAGCACCCTGAGCACTGAGCACCCAGCACCCTGAGCACTGAGCACCCAGCACCCTGAGCACTGAGCACCCAGCACCCTGAGAACTGAGCACCCGGCACCCTGAGCACTGAGCACCCAGCACCCTGAGCACTGAGCACCCAGCACCCTGAGTACTGAGCACCAAGCACCCCGAGCACTGAGCACCCAGCACCCCGAGCACTGAGCACCCAGCACCCCGAGCACTGAGCACCCAGCACCCCGAGCACTGAGCACCCAGCACCCCGAGCACTGAGCACCCATGACCCTGAGTACTGAGCACCCAGCACCCTGAGTACTGAGCACCCAGCACCCTGAGCACTGAGCACCCATCACCCTGAGTACTGAGCACCCAGCACCCTGATTAATGAGCACCCAGCACCCCGAGCACTGTGCACCCGGCACCCTGAGTACTGAGCACTGAGCACACTGAGTACTGAGCACCCTGCACCCTGAGTACTGAGCACCCAGCACCCTGAGTACTGAGCACCCAGCACCCTGAGCAATGAGCACCCTGAGTACTGAGCACTCAGCACCTTGAGTACTAAGCACCGAGCACCCTGAGTACTGAGCACCCAGCACCCTGAGCACTGAACACACAGCACCCTGAGTACTGAGCACCTCGAGCACTGAGCACCCAGCACCCTGAGTACTGAGCTCCGAGCACCCCGAGCACTGAGCACCCAGCACCGCGAGCACTGAGCACGCAGCACCCCGAGCACTGAGCACCCAGCACCCTGTGTACTGAGCACCCAGCACCCTGAGTACTGAGCACCCAGCACCCTGAGCACTGAGTACCCAGCACCCTGAGCACTGAGCACACAGCACCCTGAGCACTGCGCACACAGCACCCTGAGCACTGAGCACCCAGCACCCTGAGTACTGAGCACTGAGCACCCAGCACCCCGAGCACTGAACACCCAGCACCCTGAGTACTGAGCACTGAGCACCCAGCACCCCGAGCACTGAGCACCCAGCACCCTGAGCACTGAGCACCCAGCACCCGAGTACTGAGCACTCAGCACACTGAGTACTGAGCACCCAGCACCCTGAGTACTGAGCAGCCAGCACCCGGAGTACTGAGCACCCAGCACCCTGAGTACTGAGCACCCAGCACCCTGAGCACTGAGCACCCAACAGCACGAGCACTGAGCACCCAGCACCCTGAGTACTGAGCACCCAGCACCCCGAGCACTGAGCACCCAGCACCCTGAGCACTGAGCACCCAGCACCCTGAGTACTGAGCACCCAGCACCCTGAGCACTGAGCACCCAGCAGCCCGAGCACTGAGCACCCAGCACCCTGAGTACTGAGCACCCAGCACCCCGAGCACTGAGCACCCAGCGCCCCGAGCACTGAGCACTGGGCACCCCGAGCACTGAGCACCCAGCACCCTGAGTACTGAGCACCCAGCACCCTGAGTACTGAACACCCAGCACCCTGAGCACTGAGCACTGAGCACCCTGTGCACTGAGTACTGAGCACTGAGCACACTGAGCACTGAGCACCCAGCACCCCGAGTACTGAGCACCCAGCACCCCGAGCACTGAGCATCCAGCGCCCCGAGCACTGAGCACCCAGCACCCCGAGCACAGAGCACTGAGCACCCTGAGCACTGAGCACCCAGCACCCTGAGTACTGAGCACTGAGCACCCTGAGTACTGAGCACCAAGCACCCCGAGTACTGAGCACTGAGCACCCTGAATACTGAGCACCCAGCACCCTGAGCACTGAGTACCCAGCACCCTGAGTACTGAGCACCGAACACCCCGAGCACTGAGCACCCAGCAACCTGAGTACTGAGCACCCAGCACCCTGAGCACTGAGCACCAAGCAACCTGAGCACTGAGCACCCAACACCCCGAGCACTGATCACCCATCACCCTGAGTACTGAGCACCCAGCAACCTGAGCACTGAGCACCCAGCACCCTGAGTACTGAGCACCCAGCACCCTGAGTACTGAGCAACCAGCACCCTGAGCACTGAGCACTGAGCACCCAGCACCCTGAGCACTGAGCACTGAGCACCCAGCACCCCGAGCACTGAGCACCCAGCACCCTGAGCACTGAGCACCCAGCACCCTGAGCACTGAGCACCCAGCACCCCGAGCACTGATCACCCAGCACCCTGAGTACTGAGCACCCACTACCCTGAGCACTGAGCACCCAGCACCCTGAGTACTGAGCACCCAGCACCCTGAGTACTGAGCAACCAGCACCCTGAGCACTGAGCACTGAGCAACGAGCACCCTGAGCACTGAGCACCCAGCACCCTGTGTACTGAGCACCCAGCACACTGAGCAATGAGCACCCTGAGTACTGAGCACCCAGCACCTTGAGCACTGAGCACCGAGCACCCCGAGTACTGAGCACCCAGCACCCGGAGTACTGAGCACCCAGCACCCTGAGTACTAAGCACCGAGCACCCTGAGTACTGAGCACCGAGAACCCCGAGCACTGAGCACCCAGCACCGCGAGCACTGAGCACCCAGCACCCCGAGCAATGAGTACCCAGCACCATGAGCACTGAGCACCCAGCACCCTGAGCACTTAGCACACAGCACCCTGAGCACTGAGCACCCACCACCCTGAGTACTGAGCACTGAGCACCCAGCACCCTGAGCACTGAGCACCCAGCACCCTGAGCACTTCGCACACAGCACCCTGAGCACTGAGCACCCACCACCCTTAGTACTGAGCACTGAGCACCCAGCACCCCGAGCACTGAGCACCCAGCACCCTGAGCCCTGAGCACCCAGCACCCGAGTACTGAGCACTCAGCACACTGAGTACTGAGCACCCAGCACCCTGAGTACTGAGCAGCCAGCACCCGGAGTACTGAGCACCCAGCACCCTGAGTACTGAGCACCCAGCACCCTGAGCACTGAGCACCCAGCAGCCCGAGCACTGAGCACCCAGCACCCTGAGTACTGAGCACCCAGCACCCCGAGCACTGAGCACCCAGCACCCTGAGCACTGAGCACCCAGCACCCTGAGTACTGAGCACCCAGCACCCTGAGCACTGAGCACCCAGCAGCCCGAGCACTGAGCACCCAGCACCCTGAGTACTGAGCACCCAGCACCCCGAGCACTTAGCACCCAGCGCCCCGAGCACTGAGCACTGGGCACCCCGAGCACTGAGCACCCAGCACACTGAGTACTGAGCACCCAGCACCCTGAGTACTGAACACCCAGCACCCTGAGCACTGAGCACTGAGCACCCTGTGCACTGAGTACTGAGCACTGAGCACACTGAGAACTGAGCACCCAGCACCCCGAGTACTGAGCACCCAGCACCCCGAGCACTGAGCATCCAGCGCCCCGAGCACTGAGCACCCAGCACCACGAGCACTGAGCACTGAGCACCCTGAGTACTGAGCACCAAGCACCCCGAGTACTGAGCACTGAGCACCCTGAATACTGAGCACCCAGCACCCCGAGTACTGAGCACTGAGCACCCTGAGTACTGAGCACCAAGCACCCCGAGTACTGAGCACTGAGCACCCTGAGCACTGAGCACCCTGAATACTGAGCACCCAGCACCCTTAGCACTGAGCACCCAGCACCTTGAGTACTGAGCACCGAGCACCCCGAGCACTGAGCACCCAGCACCCTGAGTACTGAGCACCCAGCACCCTAAGCACTGTGCACCCAGCACCCTGAGCACTGAGCACCCAGCACCCCGAGCACTGATCACCCAGCACCCTGAGTACTGAGCACCCAGCGCCCTGAGCACTGAGCACCCAGCAAACTGAGTACTGAGCACCCAGCACCCTGAGTACTGAGCAACCAGCACCCTGAGCACTGAGCACTGAGCACCCAGCACCCTGAGCACTGAGCACCCAGCACCCCGAGCACTGTGCACCCAGCACCCCGAGCACTGAGCACCCAGCACCCTGAGCACTGAGCACCCAGCACCCTAAGAACTGATCACCCAGCACCCTGAGCACTGAGCACACAGCACCCTGAGCACTGAGCACCCAGCACCCCGAGCACTGAGCACTGAGCACTGAGCACACTGAGCACTGAGCACCCAGCACCCCGAGCACTGAGCACCCAGCACCTCGAGCACTGAGCATCCAGTGCCCCGAGCACTGAGCACCCAGCACCCCGAGCACTGAGCACTGATCACCCTGATCACTGAGCACCCAGCACCCCGAGTACTGAGCATTGAGCACCCTGAGTACTGAGCACCAAGCACCCCGAGTACTGAGCACTGAGCACCCTGAATACTGAGCACCCAGCACCCTGAGCACTGAGTACCCAGCAATCTGAGTACTGAGCACCGAGCACCCCGAGCACTGAGCACCCAGCACCCTGAGTACTGAGCACCCAGCACCCTGAGCACTGAGCAGCAAGCACCCTGAGCACTGAGCACCCAGCACCCCGAGCACTGATCACCCAGCACCCTGAGTACTGAGCACCCAGCAACCTGAGCACTGAGCACCCAGCACCCTGAGTACTGAGCACCCAGCACCCTGAGTACTGAGCAACCAGCACCCTGAGCACTGAGCACTGAGCACCCAGCACCCTGAGCACTGAGCACTGAGCACCCAGCACCCCGAGCACTGAGCACCCAGCACCCTGAGCACTGAGCACCCAGCACCCTGAGCCCTGAGCACCCAGCACCCCGAGCACTGATCACCCAGCACCCTGAGTACTGAGCACCCACTACCCTGAGCACTGAGCACCCAAAACCCTGAGTACTGAGCAACGAGCACCCTGAGCACTGAGCACCCAGCACCCTGAGCACTGAGCACCCAGCACCCTGAGCACTGAGCACCCAGCACCCTGAGAACTGAGCACCCGGCACCCTGAGCACTGAGCACCCAGCACCCTGAGCACTGAGCACCCAGCACCCTGAGTACTGAGCACCAAGCACCCTGAGCACTGAGCACCCAGCACCCCGAGCACTGAGCACCCAGCACCCCGAGAACTGATCACCCAGCACCCTGAGCACTGAGCACCCAGCACCCCGAGCACTGAGCACCCAGCACCCCAAGCACTGAGCACCCAGCACCCTGAGTACTGAGCACCCAGCACCCTGAGTACTGAGCACCCAGCACCCTGAGCACTGAGCACCCATCAAACTGAGTACTGAGCACCCAGCACCCCAAGCACTGAGCACCCTGAGTACTGAGCACCCAGCACCACAAGCACTGAGCACCCTGAGTACTGAGCACCCAGCACCCTGATTAATGAGCACCCAGCACCCCGAGCACTGTGCACCCGGCACCCTGAGTACTGAGCACTGAGCACACTGAGTACTGAGCACCCTGCACCCTGAGTACTGAGCACCCAACGTACTGAGCACCGAGCACCCTGAGCACTGAGCACCCAGCACCCTGAGTACTGAGCACCCAGCACCCTGAGCAATGAGCACCCTGAGTACTGAGCACTCAGCACCTTGAGCACTGAGCACCGAGCACCCCGAGCACTGAGCACCCAGCACCCGGAGTACTGAGCACGCAGCATCCTGAGTACTAAGCACCGAGCACCCTGAGTACTGAGCACCCAGCACCCTGAGCACTGAACACACAGCACCCTGAGTACTGAGCACCTCGAGCACTGAGCACCCAGCACCCTGAGTACTGAGCTCCAAGCACCCCGAGCACTGAGCACCCAGCACCGCGAGCACTGAGCACGCAGCACCCCGAGCACTGAGCACCCAGCACCCTGTGTACTGAGCACCCAGCACCCTGAGTACTGAGCACCCAGCACCCTGAGCACTGAGTACCCAGCACCCTGAGCACTGAGCACACAGCACCCTGAGCACTGCGCACACAGCACCCTGAGCACTGAGCACCCAGCAACCTGAGTACTGAGCACTGAGCACCCAGCACCCTGAGCACTGAACACCCAGCACCCTGAGTACTGAGCACTGAGCACCCAGCACCCCGAGCACTGAGCACCCAGCACCCTGAGCACTGAGCACCCAGCACCCGAGTACTGAGCACTCAGCACACTGAGTACTGAGCACCCAGCACCCTGAGTACTGAGCAGCCAGCACCCGGAGTACTGAGCACCCAGCACCCTGAGTACTGAGCACCCAGCACCCTGAGCACTGAGCACCCAGCAGCACGAGCGCTGAGCACCCAGCACCCTGAGTACTGAGCACCCAGCACCCCGAGCACTGAGCACCCAGCACCCTGAGCACTGAGCACCCAGCACCCTGAGTACTGAGCACCCAGCACCCTGAGCACTGAGCACCCAGCAGCCCGAGCACTGAGCACCCAGCACCCTGAGTACTGAGCACCCAGCACCCCGAGCACTGAGCACCCAGCGCCCCGAGCACTGAGCACTGGGCACCCCGAGCACTGAGCACCCAGCACCCTGAGTACTGAGCACCCAGCACCCTGAGTACTGAACACCCAGCACCCTGAGCACTGAGCACTGAGCACCCTGTGCACTGAGTACTGAGCACTGAGCACACTGAGCACTGAGCACCCAGCACCCCGAGTACTGAGCACCCAGCACCCCGAGCACTGAGCATCCAGCGCCCCGAGCACTGAGCACCCAGCACACCGAGCACTGAGCACTGAGCACCCTGAGCACTGAGCACCCAGCACCCCGAGTACTGAGCACTGAGCACCCTGAGTACTGAGCACCAAGCACCCCGAGTACTGAGCACTGAGCACCCTGAATACTGAGCACCCAGCGCCCTGAGCACTGAGTACTCAGCACCCTGAGTACGGAGCACCGAGCACCCCGAGCACTGAGCACCCAGCACCCTGAGTACTGAGCACCCAGCACCCTGAGCACTGAGCACCAAGCAACCTGTGCACTGAGCACCCAGCACCCCGAGCACTGATCACCCAGCACCCTGAGTACTGAGCACCCAGCAACCTGAGCACTGAGCACCCAGCACCCTGAGTACTGAGCACCCAGCACCCTGAGTACTGAGCAACCAGCACCCTGAGCACTGAGCACTGATCACCCAGCACCCTGAGCACTGAGCACTGAGCACCCAGCACCCCGAGCACTGAGCACCCAGCACCCTGAGCACTGAGCACCCAGCACCCTGAGCACTGAGCACCCAGCACCCCGAGCACTGATCACCCAGCACCCTGAGTACTGAGCACCCACTACCCTGAGCACTGAGCACCCAGCACCCTGAGTACTGAGCACCCAGCACCCTGAGTACTGAGCAACCAGCACCCTGAGCACTGAGCACTGAGCAACGAGCACCCTGAGCACTGAGCACCCAGCACCCTGTGTACTGAGCACCCAGCACACTGAGCATTGAGCACCCTGAGTACTGAGCACCCAGCACCTTGAGCACTGAGCACCGAGCACCCCGAGTACTGAGCACCCAGCACCCGGAGTACTGAGCACCCAGCACCCTGAGTACTGAGCACCCACCACCCTGAGTACTGAGCACTGAGCACCCAGCACCCTGAGCACTGAGCACCCAGCACCCTGAGCACTTCGCACACAGCACCCTGAGCACTGAGCACCCACCACCCTGAGTACTGAGCACTGAGCACCCAGCACCCCGAGCACTGAGCACCCAGCACCCTGAGCACTGAGCACCCAGCACCCGAGTACTGAGCACTCAGCACACTGAGTACTGAGCACCCAGCACCCTGAGTACTGAGCATCCAGCACCCGGAGTACTGAGCACCCAGCACCCTGAGTACTGAGCACCCAGCACCCTGAGCACTGAGCACCCAGCAGCCCGAGCACTGAGCACCCAGCACCCTGAGTACTGAGCACCCAGCACCCCGAGCACTGAGCACCCAGCACCCTGAGCACTGAGCACCCAGCACCCTGAGTACTGAGCACCCAGCACCCTGAGCACTGAGCACCCAGCAGCCCGAGCACTGAGCACCCAGCACCCTGATCCCTGAGCACCCAGCACCTTGAGTACTGAGCACCGAGCACCCCGAGCACTGAGCAACCAGCACCCTGAGTACTGAGCACCCAGCACCCTGAGCACTGAGCACCCAGCACCCTGAGCACTGAGCACCCAGCACCCCGAGCACTGATCACCCAGCACCCCGAGCACTGAGCACCCAGCACCCTGAGTACTGAGCACTGAGCACCCAGCACCCCGAGCACTGAGCACCCAGCACCCTGAGCACTGAGCACCCAGCACCCTAAGCACTGAGCACCCAGCACCCTGAGTACTGAGCACTGAGCACCCAGCACCCTGAGTACTGAGCACTGTGCACCCAGCACCCCGAGCACTGAGCACCCAGCACACTGAGCAATGAGCACCCAGCACCCTGAGCACTGAGCACCCAGCACCCGAGTACTGAGCACCCAGCACCCTGAGTACTGAGCACCCAGCACCCTGAGCACTGAACACCAAGCACCCTGAGCACTGAGCACCCAGCACCCAGAGCACTGAGCAACCAGCACCCCAAGCAATGAGCACCCCGCACCCTGAGTACTGAGCACCCAGCGCCCCGAGTACTGACCACCCAGCAACCTGAGCACCGAGCAGCCAGCACCCCTAGCACTGAGCACCCAGCGCCCTGAGCACTGAGCACCCAGCACCCTGAGTACTGAGCACTGAGCACCACGAGTACTGAGCACCAAGCACCCCGAGCACTGAGCACCGAGCACCCCGAGCACTGAGAACCCAGCACCCCGAGCACTGAGCACCCAGCACCCCGAGCACTGAGCACCCAGCACCCCGAGCACTGAGCACCCAGCACCCCGAGCACTGAGCACCCAGCACCCCGAGCACTGAGCACCCAGCACCCCGAGCACTGAGCACCCAGCACCCTGAGTACTGAGCACCCAGCACCCTGAGTACTGAGCACCCAACACCCTGATCACTGAGCACCCAGCAACCTGAGTACTGAGCACCCAACACCCCAAGCACTGAGCACCCTGAGTACTGAGCACCCAGCACCCCAAGCACTGAGCTCCCTGAGTACTGAGCACCCAGCACCCTGAGTACTGAGCAGCCAGCACCTTGAGTACTGAGCACCCAGCACCCTGAGCACTGAGCACCCAGCACCCCGAGCACTGAGCACCCAGCACCCCGTGCACTGAGCACCCAGCACCCCGAGCACCGAGCACCCTGAGTACTAAGCACCGAGCACCCTGAGCACTGAGCACCCAGCACCCTGAGCACTGAGCACCCAGCACTCTGAGTACTGAGCACCCAGCACCCCGAGCACTGAGCACACAGCACCCTGAGTACTGAGCACCCAGCACCCTGAGCACTGAGCACTGAGCACCCTGAGCACTGAGCACCCAGCACCCTGAGGACTGAGCACCCAGCACCCTGAGAACTGAGCACCCTGAGTACTGAGCACTGAGCACCCTGAGTACTGAGCACTGAGCACCCTGAGTACTGAGCAACCAGCACCCTGAGTACTGAGCACCCAGCACCCTGAGCACTGAGCACCAAGCACCCTGAGCACTGAGCACACAGCACCCTGAGCACTGAGCACCCAGCACCCTGAGTAGTGAGCACCCAACGTACTGAGCACTGAGCACCCCGAGAACTGAGCACCCAGCAACCTGAGTACTGAGCACGGATCACCCCGAGCACTGAGCACCCAGCACCCTGAGCACTAAGCACCCTGAGGACTGAGCACCCAGCACCCTGAGCACTGAGCACCCAGCACCCTGAGTACTGAGCACCGATCACCCTGAGCACTGAGCACCCAGAACCCAAAGCACTGAGCACCCAGCACCCTGAATACTGAGCACCCAGCACCCCGAGGACTGAGCACCCAGCACCCTGAGTACTGAGCACCCTGAGTACTGAGCACCGATCACCCTGAGCACTGAGCTCCCAGCACCCTGAGTACTGAGCACTCAGCACCCTGAGCACTGAGCACCCAGCACCCTGAGTACTGAGCACCCAGCACCCTGAGCACTGAGCACCCAGCACCCCGAGCACTGAGCACCCAGCACCCTGAGTACTGTGCACCCAACACCCTGAGCACTGAGCACCCAGCACCCTGAGCACTGAGCACCCAGCACCCTGAGCACTGAACACCCAGCACCCCGAGCACTGAGCACCCAGCACCCCGTGCACTGAGCACCCAGCACCCCGAGCACCGAGCACCCTGAGTACTAAGCACCGAGCACCCTGAGCACTGAGCACCCAGCACCCTGAGCACTGAGCACCCAGCACTCTGAGTACTGAGCACCCAGCACCCCGAGCACTGAGCACACAGCACCCTGAGTACTGAGCACCCAGCACCCCGAGCACTGAGCACCCAGCACGCTGAGCACTGAGCACCCAGCACCCTGAGCACTGATCACCCAGCAACCTGAGCACTGAGCACCCAGCACCCTGAGTACTGAGCACCCAGCACCCTGAGTACTGAGCACTCAGCACCCTGAGTACTGAGCACCGAGCACCCCGAGCACTGAGCACCCAGCACCCTGAGCACTAAGCACCCTGAGGACTGAGCACCCAGCACCCTGAGCACTGAGCACCCAGCACCCTGAGTACTGAGCACCGATCACCCTGAGCACTGAGCACCCAGAACCCAAAGCACTGAGCACCCAGCACCCTGAATACTGAGCACCCAGCACCCCGAGGACTGAGCACCCAGCACCCTGAGTACTGAGCACCCAGAGTACTGAGCACCGATCACCCTGAGCACTGAGCTCCCAGCACCCTGAGTACTGAGCACTCAGCACCCTGAGCACTGAGCACGCAGCACCCTGATTACTGAGCACCCAGCACCCCGAGCACTGAGCACCAAGCACCCCGAGAATGAGCACCCAGCACCCCGAGTACTGAGCACCGAGCACCCTGAGCACTGAGTACCCAGCACCCTGAGTACTGAGCACCGAGCACCCCGAGCACTGAGCATGCAGCACCGCGAGCAATGAGCACCCAGCACCCGGAGCAATGAGCACCCAGCACCCTGAGCACCGAGCACCCTGAGTACTGAGCACTGAGCACCCTGAGTACTGAGCACTGAGCACCCTGAGTACTGAGCACCCAGCACCCTGAGTACTGAGCACCCAGCACCCTGAGCAATGAGAACCCTGAGTACTGAGCACCCAGCACCCTGAGTACTGAACAACCAGCACCGTGAGCACTGAACACACAGCAACCCGAGCACTGAGCACCCAGCAACCCGAGCACTGAGCACCCAGCAACCCGAGCACTGAGAACCCAGCACCATGTGTACTGAGCACCCAGCACCCTGAGTACTGAGCACCCAGCACAACGAGCACTGAGTACCCAGCACCCTGAGCACTGAGCACCCAGCACCCTGAGCACTGTGCACCCATCAACCTGAGGACTGAGCACTGAGCACCCAGCGCCCTGAGCACTGAGCACCCAGCACCCTGAGCACTGAGCACCCAGCACCCCGAGCACTGAGCACCCAGCACCCTGAGTACTGAGCACTGAGCACCCAGCACCCCGAGCACTGAGCACCCAGCACCCTGAGCACTGAGCACCCAGCACCCGAGTACTGAGCACCCAGCACCCTGAGTACTGAGCACCCAGCACCCCGAGCACTGAGCACCCAGCACCCTGAGCACTGAGCACCCAGCACCCCGAGCACTGAGCACCCAGCACCCTGAGTACTGAGCACTGAGCACCCAGCACCCCGAGCACTGAGCACCCAGCACCCTGAGTACTGAGCACCCAGCACCCGAGTACTGAGCACCCAGCACCCTGAGTACTGAGCACCCAGCACCCCGAGCACTGAGCACCCAGCACCCTGAGTACTGTGCACCCAGCACCCTGAGCACTGAGCACCCAACACCCCGAGCACTGAGCACCCAGCACCCCGTGCACTGAGCACCCAGCACCCCGTGCACTGAGCACCCAGCACCCCGAGCACCGAGCACCCTGAGTACTAAGCACCGAGCACCCTGAGCACTGAGCACCCAGCACCCTGAGCACTGAGCACCCAGCACTCTGAGTACTGAGCACCCAGCACCCCGAGCACTGAGCACACAGCACCCTGAGTACTGAGCACCCAGCACCCTGAGCACTGAGCACTGAGCACCCTGAGCACTGAGCACCCAGCACCCTGAGGACTGAGCACCCAGCACCCTGAGAACTGAGCACCCTGAGTACTGAGCACTGAGCACCCTGAGTACTGAGCACTGAGCACCCTGAGTACTGAGCAACCAGCACCCTGAGTACTGAGCACCCAGCACCCTGAGCACTGAGCACCAAGCACCCTGAGCACTGAGCACCCAGCACCCTGAGCACTGAGCACCCAGCACCCTGAGTAGTGAGCACCCAACGTACTGAGCACTGAGCACCCCGAGAACTGAGCACCCAGCAACCTGAGTAATGAGCACGGATCACCCCGAGCACTGAGCACCCAGCACCCTGAGTAGTGAGCACCCAACGTACTGAGCACCGAGCACACCAAGCACTGAGCACCCAGCAACCTGAGTACTGAGCACCCAGCACCCCGAGCACTGAGCACCCAGCACGCTGAGCACTGAGGACCCAGCACCCTGAGCACTGATCACCCAGCAAACTGAGCACTGAGCACCCAGCACCCTGAGTACTGAGCACCCAGCACCCTGAGTACTGAGCACTCAGCACCCTGAGTACTGAGCACCGAGCACCCCGAGCACTGAGCACCCAGCACCCTGAGCACTAAGCACCCTGAGGACTGAGCACCCAGCACCCTGAGCACTGAGCACCCAGCACCCTGAGTACTGAGCACCGATCACCCTGAGCACTGAGCACCCAGAACCCAAAGCACTGAGCACCCAGCACCCTGAATACTGAGCACCCAGCACCCCGAGCACTGAGCACCCAGCACCCTGAGTACTGAGCACCCTGAGTACTGAGCACCGATCACCCTGAGCACTGAGCTCCCAGCACCCTGAGTACTGAGCACCCAGCACCCTGAGCACTGAGCACCCAGCACCCTGAGTACTGAGCACCCAGCACCCTGAGCACTGAGCACCCAGCACCCTGAGTACTGAGCACCCAGCACCCTGAGTACTGAGCACCCAGCACCCTGAGTACTGAGCACCCAGCACCCCGAGCACTGAGCACCAAGCACCCCGAGAATGAGCACCCAGCACCCCGAGTACTGAGCACCGAGCACCCTGAGCACTGAGTACCCAGCACCCTGAGTACTGAGCACCGAGCACCCCGAGCACTGAGCATGTAGCACCGCGAGCAATGAGCACCCAGCACCCGGAGCAATGAGCACCCAGCACCCTGAGCACCGAGCACCCTGAGTACTGAGCACTGAGCACCCTGAGTACTGAGCACTGAGCACCCTGAGTACTGAGCACCCAGCACCCTGAGTACTGAGCACCCAGCACCCTGAGCAATGAGAACCCTGAGTACTGAGCACCCAGCACCCTGAGCACTGAGCACCAAGCACCCTAAGCACTGAGCACCCTGAGTACTGAGCACCGATCACCCTGAGCACTGAGCTCCCAGCACCCTGAGTACTGAGCACCCAGCACCCTGAGCACTGAGCACCCAGCACCCTGAGTACTGAGCACCCAGCACCCTGAGCACTGAGCACCCAGCACCCTGAGTACTGAGCACCCAGCACCCTGAGCACTGAGCACCCAGCACCCTGAGTACTGAGCACCCAGCACCCCGAGCACTGAGCACCCAGCACCCCGAGAATGAGCACCCAGCACCCCGAGTACTGAGCACACTGAGTACTGAGCACTGAGCACCCTGAGTACTGAGCACCGAGCACACCAAGCACTGAGCACCCAGCAACCTGAGTACTGAGCACCCAGCACCCCGAGCACTGAGCACCCAGCACGCTGAGCACTGAGGACCCAGCACCCTGAGCACTGATCACCCAGCAAACTGAGCACTGAGCACCCAGCACCCTGAGTACTGAGCACCCAGCACCCTGAGTACTGAGCACTCAGCACCCTGAGTACTGAGCACCGAGCACCCGGAGCACTGAGCACCCAGCACCCTGAGTACTGAGCACCCAGCTCCCTGAGTACTGAACACCCAGCACCCTGAGCACTGAGCACCCAGCACCCTGAGAACTGAGCACCCTGAGTACTGAGCACTGAGCACCCTGAGTACTGAGCACTGAGCACCCTGAGTACTGAGCAACCAGCACCCTGAGTACTGAGCACCCAGCACCCTGAGCACTGAGCACCCAGCACCCTGAGCACTGAGCACCCAGCACCCTGAGCACTGAGCACCCAACACCCTGAGTAGTGAGCACCCAACGTACTGAGCACTGAGCACCCCGAGAACTGAGCACCCAGCAACCTGAGTACTGAGCACGGATCACCCCGAGCACTGAGCACCCAGCACCCTGAGTAGTGAGCACCCAACGTACTGAGCACCGAGCACACCAAGCACTGAGCACCCAGCAACCTGAGTACTGAGCACCCAGCACCCCGCGCACTGAGCACCCAGCACGCTGAGCACTGAGCACCCAGCACCCTGAGCACTGATCACCCAGCAACCTGAGCACTGAGCACCCAGCACCCTGAGTAATGAGCCCCCAGCACCCTGAGTACTGAGCACTCAGCACCCTGAGTACTGAGCACCGAGCACCCCGAGCACTGAGCACCCAGCACCCTGAGCACTAAGCACCCTGAGGACTGAGCACCCAGCACCCTGAGCACTGAGCACCCAGCACCCTGAGTACTGAGCACCGATCACCCTGAGCACTGAGCACCCAGAACCCAAAGCACTGAGCACCCAGCACCCTGAATACTGAGCACCCAGCACCCCGAGCACTGAGCACCCAGCACCCTGAGTACTGAGCACCCTGAGTACTGAGCACCGATCACCCTGAGCACTGAGCTCCCAGCACCCTGAGTACTGAGCACTCAGCACCCTGAGCACTGAGCACCCAGCACCCTGAGTACTGAGCACCCAGCACCCTGAGCACTGAGCACCCAGCACCCTGAGTACTGAGCACCCAGCACCCTGAGCACTGAGCACCCAGCACCCTGAGTACTGAGCACCCAGCACCCCGAGCACTGAGCACCAAGCACCCCGAGAATGAGCACCCAGCACCCCGAGTACTGAGCACCGAGCACCCTGAGCACTGAGTACCCAGCACCCTGAGTACTGAGCACCGAGCACCCCGAGCACTGAGCTTGCAGCACCGCGAGCAATGAGCACCCAGCACCCGGAGCAATGAGCACCCAGCACCCTGAGCACCGAACACCCTGAGTACTGAGCACTGAGCACCCTGAGTACTGAGCACTGAGCACCCTGAGTACTGAGCACCCAGCACCCTGAGTACTGAGCACCCAGCACCCTGAGCAATGAGAACCCTGAGTACTGAGCACCCAGCACCCTGAGTACTGAACACCCAGCACCGTGAGCACTGAACACACAGCACCCCGAGCACTGAGCACCCAGCACCCCGAGCACTGAGCACCCAGCAACCCGAGCACTGAGAACCCAGCACCATGTGTACTGAGCACCCAGCACCCTGAGTACTGAGCACCCAGCACCCCGAGCACTGAGTACCCAGCACCCTGAGCACTGAGCACCCAGCACCCTGAGCACTGTGCACCCATCACCCTGAGGACTGAGCACTGAGCACCCAGCGCCCTGAGCACTGAGCACCCAGCACACTGAGCACTGAGCACCCAGCACCCCGAGCACTGAGCACCCAGCACCCTGAGTACTGAGCACTGAGCACCCAGCACCCCGAGCACTGAGCACCCAGCACCCTGAGCACTGAGCACCCAGCACCCGAGTACTGAGCACCCAGCACCCTGAGTACTGAGCACCCAGCACCCCGAGCACAGAGCACCCAGCACCCTGAGCACCCAGCACCCCGAGCACTGAGCACCCAGCACCCTGAGTACTGAGCACTGAGCACCCAGCACCCCGAGCACTGAGCACCCAGCACCCTGAGTACTGAGCACCCAGCACCCGAGTACTGAGCACCCAGCACCCTGAGTACTGAGCACCCAGCACCCCGAGCACTGAGCACCCAGCACCCTGAGTACTGTGCACACAGCACCCTGAGCACTGAGCACCCAGCACCCTGAGCACTGAGGACCCAGCACCCTGAGTACTGAGCACCGATCACCCCGAGAACTGAGCACCCAGCACCCTGAGTACTGAGCACCGATCACCCCGAGAACTGAGCACCCAGCACCCTGAGTACTGAGCTCCGAGTACCCCGAGCACTGAGCACCCAGCACCCGGAGTACTGAGCACCCAGCACCCTGAGTACTAAGCACCGAGCACCCTGAGTACTGCGCATCCAGTACCCTGAGCACTGAACACACAGCACCCTGAGAACTGAGCACCCCGAGCACTGAGCACCCAGCACCCTGAGCACTGAGCACCCAGCACCCTGAGTACTGAGCAACCAGCACCCTGAGTACTGAACATACAGCACCCTGAGCACTGAGCACTGAGCACCCTGAGCACTGAGTACTGAGCACTGAGCACCCTGAGCACTGAGCACCCAGCACCCCGAGTACTGAGCACCCTGAGCACTGAGTACTGAGCACTGAGCACCCTGAGCACTGAGCACCCAGCACCCTGAGTACTGAGCACCCAGCACCCCGAGCACTGAGCACCCAGCGCCCCGAGCACTGAGCACCCAGCACCCCGAGCACTGAGCACCCTGAGCACTGAGCACACAGCACCCCGAGTACTGAGCATTGAGCACCCTGAGCTCTGAGCACCCAGCACCCCGAGTACTGAGCACTGAGCACCCTGAGCACTGAGCACCCAGCACCCCAAGCACTGAACACCAAGCACCCTGAGTACTGAGCACTGAGCACCCAGCACCCCGAACACTGAGCACCCAGCACCCTGAGCACTGAGCACACAGCACCTGAGTACTGAGCACCCAGCACCCTGAGTGCTGAGCACCGAGCACCCCGAGCACTGAGCACGCAGCACCGCGAGTAATGAGCACCCAGCACCCTGAGCACTGAGCACCCAGCACCCTGAGCACCGAGCACCCTGAGTACTGAGCACTGAGCACCCTGAGTACTGAGCACTGAGCACCCTGAGCACTGAGCACTCAGCACCCTGAGTAGTGAGCACCCAACATACTGAGCACCGTGCAACCCGAGCACTGAGAACCCAGCACCCTGAGTACTGAGCACCGAGCACCCAGAGCACTGAGCACCCAGCGCCCCGAGCACTGAGCAACCAGCGCCCCGAGCACTGAGCACCCAGCGCCCCGAGCACTGAGCACCCAGCACCCCGAGCATTGAGCAACCAGCACCCCAAGCAATGAGCACCCCGCACCCTGAGTACTGAGCACCCAGCACCCCGAGTACTGACCACCCAGCAACCTGAGCACCGAGCAGATAGCACCCTGAGCACTGAGCACCCAGCGCCCTGAGCACTGGGCACCCAGCACCCTGAGTACTGAGCACTGATTACCACGAGTTCTGAGCACCCAGCACCCCGAGCACTGAGCACCGAGCACCCCGAGCACTGAGAACCCAGCACCCCGAGCACTGAGCACCCAGCACCCCGAGTACTGAGCACCCAGCACCCTGAGCACTGAGCACCCAGCACCCCGAGCACTGAGCACCCAGCACCCCGAGCACTGAGCACCCAGCACCCCGAGCACTGAGCACCCAGCACCCCGAGCACTGAGCACCCAGCACCCTGAGTACTGAGCACCCAGCACCCTGAGTACTGAGCACCCAACACCCTGATCACTGAGCACCCAGCAACCTGAGTACTGAGCACCCAACACCCCAAGCACTGAGCACCCTGAGTACTGAGCACCCAGCACCCCAAGCACTGAGCTCCCTGAGTACTGAGCACCCAGCACCCTGAGTACTGAGCAGCCAGCACCTTGAGTACTGAGCACCCAGCACCCTGAGCACTGAGCACCCAGCACCCCGAGCACTGAGCACCCAGCACCCCGTGCACTGAGCACCCAGCACCCCGAGCACCGAGCACCCTGAGTACTAAGCACCGAGCACCCTGAGCACTGAGCACCCAGCACCCTGAGCACTGAGCACCCAGCATTCTGAGTACTGAGCACCCAGCACCCCGAGCACTAAGCACAATGCACCCTGAGTACTGAGCACCCAGCACCCTGAGAACTGAGCACCCTGAGTACTGAGCACTGAGCACCCTGAGTACTGAGCACTGAGCACCCTGAGTACTGAGCAACCAGCACCCTGAGTACTGAGCACCCAGCACCCTGAGCACAGAGCACCAAGCACCCTGAGCACTGAGCACCCAGCACCCTGAGCACTGAGCACCCAGCACCCTGAGTAGTGAGCACCCAACGTACTGAGCACTGAGCACCCCGAGCACTGAGCACCCAGCAACCTGAGTACTGAGCACGGATCACCCCGAGCACTGAGCACCCAGCACCCTGAGTAGTGAGCACCCAACGTACTGAGCACCGAGCACACCAAGCACTGAGCACCCAGCACGCTGAGCACTGGGCACCCAGCACCCTGAGCACTGATCACCCAGCAACCTGAGCACTGAGCACCCAGCACCCTGAGTACTGAGCACCCAGCACCCTGAGTACTGAGCACTCAGCACCCTGAGTACTGAGCACCGAGCACCCCGAGCACTGAGCACCCAGCACCCTGAGCACTAAGCACCCTGAGGACTGAGCACCCAGCACCCTGAGCACTGAGCACCCAGCACCCTGAGTACTGAGCACCGATCACCCTGAGCACTGAGCACCCAGAACCCAAAGCACTGAGCACCCAGCACCCTGAATACTGAGCACCCAGCACCCCGAGCACTGAGCACCCAGCACCCTGAGTACTGAGCACCCTGAGTACTGAGCACCGATCACCCTGAGCACTGAGCTCCCAGCACCCTGAGTACTGAGCACCCAGCACCCTGAGCACTGAGCACCCAGCACCCTGAGTACTGAGCACCCAGCACCCTGAGCACTGAGCACCCAGCACCCTGAGTACTGAGCACCCAGCACCCTGAGCACTGAGCACCCAGCACCCTGAGTACTGAGCACCCAGCACCCCGAGCACTGAGCACCCAGCACCCCGAGAATGAGCACCCAGCACCCCGAGTACTGAGCACCGAGCACCCTGAGCACTGAGTACCCAGCACCCTGAGTACTGAGCACCCAGCACCCTGAGCACTGGGCACCGAGCACCCCGAGTACTGAGCACCCAGCAGCCTGAGCACTGAGCACCCAGCACCCTGAGTACTGACCACCCAGCTCCCTGAGTACTGAACACCCAGCACCCTGAGCACTGAGCACTCAGCACCCTGATCACTGAGTACTGAGCACCGAGCACCCCGAGAACTGAGCACCCAGCACCCGGAGTACTGAGCACCCAACACCCTGAGGACTGAGCACCCAGCACCCCGAGTACTGAGCACCCAGCACCCCGAGCACTGAGCACCCAGCACCCCGAGCACTGAGCACCGAGCACCCTGAGTACTGAGCACTGGGCACCCAGCACCCCGAGCACTGAGCACCCAGCACCCTGAGTACTGAGCACTGAGCACCCAGCACCACGAGCACTGAGCACCCAGCACCCTGAGCACTGAGCACCCAGCACCCTAAGCACTGAGCACCCAGCACCCTGAGTACTGAGCACTGAGCACCCAGCACACTGAGTACTGAGCACTGAGCACCCAGCACCCCGAGCACTGAGCACCCAGCACCCTGAGCACTGAGCACCCAGCACCCTGAGCACTGAGCACCCAGCACCCGAGTACTGAGCACCCAGCACCCTGAGTACTGAGCACCCAGCACCCTGAGCACTGAGCACAAAGCACCCTGAGCACTGAGCACCCAGCACCCCGAGCACTGAGCAACCAGCACCCCAAGCAATGAGCACCCCGCACCCTGAGTACCGAGCACCCAGCGCCCCGAGTACTGACCACCCAGCCACCTGAGCACCGAGCAGCCAGCACCCCTAGCACTGAGCACCCAGCGCCCTGAGCACTGAGCACCCAGCACCCTGAGTACTGAGCACTGAGCACCACGAGTACTGAGCACCCAGCACCCCGAGCACTGAGCACCGAGCACCCCGAGCACTGAGAACCCAGCACCCCGAGCACTGAGCACCCAGCACCCCGAGCACTGAGCACCCAGCACCCCGAGCACTGAGCACCCAGCACCCCGAGCACTGAGCACCCAGCACCCTGAGTACTGAGCACCCAGCACCCTGAGTACTGAGCACCCAACACCCTGATCACTGAGCACCCAGCAACCTGAGTACTGAGCACCCAACACCCCAAGCACTGAGCACCCTGAGTACTGAGCACCCAGCACCCCAAGCACTGAGCTCCCTGAGTACTGAGCACCCAGCACCCTGAGCACTGAGCAGCCAGCACCTTGAGTACTGAGCACCCAGCACCCTGAGCACTGAGCACCCAGCACCCCGAGCACTGAGCACCCAGCACCCCGTGCACTGAGCACCCAGCACCCCGAGCACCGAGCACCCTGAGTACTAAGCACCGAGCACCCTGAGCACTGAGCACCCAGCACCCTGAGCACTGAGCACCCAGCACTCTGAGTACTGAGCACCCAGCACCCCGAACACTGAGCACACAGCACCCTGAGTACTGAGCACCCAGCACCCTGAGCACTGAGTACTGAGCACCCTGAGCACTGAGCACCCAGCACCCCGAGCACTGAGCACCCAGCACCCCGAGCACTGAGCACCCAGCACCCCGAGCACTGAGCACCCAGCACCCTGAGTACTGAGCACCCAGCACCCTGAGTACTGAGCACCCAACACCCTGATCACTGAGCACCCAGCAACCTGAGTACTGAGCACCCAACACCCCAAGCACTGAGCACCCTGAGTACTGAGCACCCAGCACCCTGAGGACTGAGCACCCAGCACCCTGAGAACTGAGCACCCTGAGTACTGAGCACTGAGCACCCTGAGTACTGAGCACTGAGCACCCTGAGTACTGAGCAACCAGCACCCTGAGTACTGAGCACCCAGCACCCTGAGCACTGAGCACCCAGCACCCTGAGCACTGAGCACCCAGCACCCTGAGCACTGAGCACCCAGCACCCTGAGTAGTGAGCACCCAACGTACTGAGCACTGAGCACCCCGAGAACTGAGCACCCAGCAACCTGAGTACTGAGCACGGATCACCCCGAGCACTGAGCACCCAGCACCCTGAGTAGTGAGCACCCAACGTACTGAGCACCGAGCACACCAAGCACTGAGCACCCAGCAACCTGAGTACTGAGCACCCAGCACCCCGCGCACTGAGCACCCAGCACGCTGAGCACTGAGCACCCAGCACCCTGAGCACTGATCACCCAGCAACCTGAGCACTGAGCACCCAGCACCCTGAGTACTGAGCACCCAGCACCCTGAGTACTGAGCACTCAGCACCCTGAGTACTGAGCACCGAGCACCCCGAGCACTGAGCACCCAGCACCCTGAGCACTAAGCACCCTGAGGACTGAGCACCCAGCACCCTGAGCACTGAGCACCCAGCACCCTGAGTACTGAGCACCGATCACCCTGAGCACTGAGCACCCAGAACCCAAAGCACTGAGCACCCAGCACCCTGAATACTGAGCACCCAGCACCCCGAGCACTGAGCACCCAGCACCCTGAGTACTGAGCACCCTGAGTACTGAGCACCGATCACCCTGAGCACTGAGCTCCCAGCACCCTGAGTACTGAGCACTCAGCACCCTGAGCACTGAGCACCCAGCACCCTGAGTACTGAGCACCCAGCACCCTGAGCACTGAGCACCCAGCACCCTGAGTACTGAGCACCCAGCACCCTGAGCACTGAGCACCCAGCACCCTGAGTACTGAGCACCCAGCACCCCGAGCACTGAGCACCAAGCACCCCGAGAATGAGCACCCAGCACCCCGATTACTGAGCACCGAGCACCCTGAGCACTGAGTACCCAGCACCCTGAGTACTGAGCACCGAGCACCCCGAGCACTGAGCTTGCAGCACCGCGAGCAATGAGCACCCAGCATCCGGAGCAATGAGCACCCAGCACCCTGAGCACTGAGCACCCTGAGTACTGAGCACTGAGCACCCTGAGTACTGAGCACTGAGCACCCTGAGTACTGAGCACCCAGCACCCTGAGTACTGAGCACCCAGCACCCTGAGCAATGAGAACCCTGAGTACTGAGCACCCAGCACCCTGAGTACTGAACACCCAGCACCGTGAGCACTGAACACACAGCACCCCGAGCACTGAGCACCCAGCACCCCGAGCACTGAGCACCCAGCAACCCGAGCACTGAGAACCCAGAACCATGTGTACTGAGCACCCAGCACCCTGAGTACTGAGCACCCAGCACCCCGAGCACTGAGTACCCAGCACCCTGAGCACTGAGCACCCAGCACCCTGAGCACTGTGCACCCATCACCCTGAGGACTGAGCACTGAGCACCCAGCGCCCTGAGCACTGAGCACCCAGCACCCTGAGCACTGAGCACCCAGCACCCCGAGCACTGAGCACCCAGCACCCTGAGTACTGAGCACTGAGCACCCAGCACCCCGAGCACTGAGCACACAGCACCCTGAGCACTGAGCACCCAGCACCCGAGTACTGAGCACCCAGCACCCTGAGTACTGAGCACCCAGCACCCCGAGCACAGAGCACCCAGCACCCTGAGCACTGAGCACCCAGCACCCCGAGCACTGAGCACCCAGCACCCTGAGTACTGAGCACTGAGCACCCAGCACCCCGAGCACTGAGCACCCAGCACCCTGAGTACTGAGCACCCAGCACCCGAGTACTGAGCACCCAGCACCCTGAGTACTGAGCACCCAGCACCCCGAGCACAGAGCACCCAGCACCCTGAGTACTGAGCACTGAGCACCCTGAGTACTGAGCATTGAGCACCCTGAGTACTGAGCAACCAGCACCCTGAGTACTGAGCACCCAGCACCCTGAGCACAGAGCACCAAGCACCCTGAGCACTGAGCACCCAGCACCCTGAGCACTGAGCACCCAGCACCCTGAGTAGTGAGCACCCAACGTACTGAGCACTGAGCACCCCGAGCACTGAGCACCCAGCAACCTGAGTACTGAGCACGGATCACCCCGAGCACTGAGCACCCAGCACCCTGAGTAGTGAGCACCCAACGTACTGAGCACCGAGCACACCAAGCACTGAGCACCCAGCACGCTGAGCACTGAGCACCCAGCACCCTGAGCACTGATCACCCAGCAACCTGAGCACTGAGCACCCAGCACGCTGAGTACTGAGCACCCAGCACCCTGAGTACTGAGCACTCAGCACCCTGAGTACTGAGCACCGAGCACCCCGAGCACTGAGCACCCAGCACCCTGAGCACTAAGCACCCTGAGGACTGAGCACCCAGCACCCTGAGCACTGAGCACCCAGCACCCTGAGTACTGAGCACCGATCACCCTGAGCACTGAGCACCCAGAACCCAAAGCACTGAGCACCCAGCACCCTGAATACTGAGCACCCAGCACCCCGAGCACTGAGCACCCAGCACGCTGAGTACTGAGCACCCTGAGTACTGAGCACCGATCACCCTGAGCACTGAGCTCCCAGCACCCTGAGTACTGAGCACCCAGCACCCTGAGCACTGAGCACCCAGCACCCTGAGTACTGGACACCCAGCACCCTGAGCACTGAGCACCCAGCACCCTGAGTACTGAGCACCCAGCACCCTGAGCACTGAGCACCCAGCACCCCGAGCACTGAGCACCAAGCACCCCGAGCACTGAGCATGTAGCACCGCGAGCAATGAGCACCCAGCACCCGGAGCAATGAGCACCCAGCACCCTGAGCACCGAGCACCCTGAGTACTGAGCACTGAGCACCCTGAGTACTGAGCACTGAGCACCCTGAGTACTGAGCACCCAGCACCCTGAGTACTAAGCACCCAGCACCCTGAGCAATGAGAACCCTGAGTACTGAGCACCCAGCACCCTGAGCACTGAGCACCAAGCACCCTGAGCACTGAGCACCCTGAGTACTGAGCACCGATCACCCTGAGCACTGAGCTCCCAGCACCCTGAGTACTGAGCACCCAGCACCCTGAGCACTGAGCACCCAGCACCCTGACTACTGAGCACCCAGCACCCTGAGCACTGAGCACCCAGCACCCTGAGTACTGAGCACCCAGCACCCTGAGCACTGAGCACCCAGCACCCTGAGTACTGAGCACCCAGCACCCCGAGCACTGAGCACCCAGCACCCCGAGAATGAGCACCCAGCACCCCGAGTACTGAGCACCGAGCACCCTGAGCACTGAGTACCCAGCACCCTGAGTACTGAGCACCCAGCACCCTGAGCACTGGGCACCGAGCACCCCGAGTACTGAGCACCCAGCAGCCTGAGCACTGAGCACCCAGCACCCTGAGTACTGAGCACCCAGCTCCCTGAGTACTGAACACCCAGCACCCTGAGCACTGAGCACTCAGCACCCTGATCACTGAGTACTGAGCACCGAGCACCCCGAGAACTGAGCACCCAGCACCCAGAGTACTGAGCACCCAACACCCTGAGGACTGAGCACCCAGCACCCCGAGTACTGAGCACCCAGCACCCCGAGCACTGAGCACCCAGCACCCCGAGCACTGAGCACCGAGCACCCTGAGTACTGAGCACTGTGCACCCAGCACCCCGAGCACTGAGCACCCAGCACCCTGAGTACTGAGCACTGAGCACCCAGCACCCCGAGCACTGAGCACCCAGCACCCTGAGCACTGAGCACCCAGCACCCTAAGCACTGAGCACCCAGCACCCTGAGTACTGAGCACTGAGCACCCAGCACCCTGAGTACTGAGCACTGAGCACCCAGCACCCCGAGCACTGAGCACCCAGCACCCTGAGCACTGAGCACCCAGCACCCTGAGCATTGAGCACCCAGCACCCGAGTACTGAGCACCCAGCACCCTGAATACTGAGCACCCAGCACCCTGAGCACTGAGCACCAAGCACCCTGAGCACTGAGCACCCAGCACCCCGAGCACTGAGCAACCAGCACCCCAAGCAATGAGCACCCCGCACCCTGAGTACTGAGCACCCAGCGCCCCGAGTACTGACCACCCAGCAACCTGAACACCGAGCAGCCAGCACCCCTAGCACTGAGCACCCAGCGCCCTGAGCACTGAGCACCCAGCACCCTGAGTACTGAGCACTGAGCACCACGAGTACTGAGCACCCAGCACCCCGAGCACTGAGCACCGAGCACCCCGAGCACTGAGAACCCAGCACCCCGAGCACTGAGCACCCAGCACCCCGAGCACTGAGCACCCAGCACCCTGAGCACTGAGCACCCAGCACCCCGAGCACTGAGCACCCAGCACCCCGAGCACTGAGCACCCAGCACCCCGAGCACTGAGCACCCAGCACCCCGAGCACTGAGCACCCAGCACCCTGAGTACTGAGCACCCAGCACCCTGAGTACTGAGCACCCAACACCCTGATCACTGAGCACCCAGCAACCTGAGTACTGAGCACCCAACACCCCAAGCACTGAGCACCCTGAGTACTGAGCACCCAGCACCCCAAGCACTGAGCTCCCTGAGTACTGAGCACCCAGCACCCTGAGTACTGAGCAGCCAGCACCTTGAGTACTGAGCACCCAGCACCCTGAGCACTGAGCACCCAGCACCCCGAGCACTGAGCACCCAGCACCCCGTGCACTGAGCACCCAGCACCCCGAGCACCGAGCACCCTGAGTACTAAGCACCGAGCACCCTGAGCACTGAGCACCCAGCACCCTGAGCACTGAGCACCCAGCACTCTGAGTACTGAGCACCCAGCACCCCGAGCACTGAGCACACAGCACCCTGAGTACTGAGCACCCAGCACCCTGAGCACTGAGCACTGAGCACCCTGAGCACTGAGCACCCAGCACCTTGAGGACTGAGCACCCAGCACCCTGAGAACTGAGCACCCTGAGTACTGAGCACTGAGCACCCTGAGTACTGAGCACTGAGCACCCTGAGTACTGAGCAACCAGCACCCTGAGTACTGAGCACCCAGCACCCTGAGCACTGAGCACCCAGCACCCTGAGCACTGAGCACCCAGCACCCTGAGCACTGAGCACCCAGCACCCTGAGTAGTGAGCACCCAACGTACTGAGCACTGAGCACCCCGAGAACTGAGCACCCAGCAACCTGAGTACTGAGCACCCTGAGTACTGAGCACCGAGCACCCTGAGTACTGAGCAGCCAGCACCCTGAGTACTGAGCACCCAGCACCCTGAGCACTGAGCACCCAGCACCCTGAGTACTGAGCACCCAGCACCCTGAGCACTGAGCACCCAGCACCCTGAGTACTGAGCACCCAGCACCCTGAGCACTGAGCACCCAGCACCCTGAGTACTGAGCACCCAGCACCCCGAGCACTGAGCACCAAGCACCCCGAGAATGAGCACCCAGCACCCCGAGTACTGAGCACCGAGCACCCTGAGTACTGAGCACTGAGCACCCTGAGTACTGAGCAACCAGCACCCTGAGTACTGAGCACCCAGCACCCTGAGCACAGAGCACCAAGCACCCTGAGCACTGAGCACCCAGCACCCTGAGCACTGAGCACCCAGCACCCTGAGTAGTGAGCACCCAACGTACTGAGCACTGAGCACCCAGAGCACTGAGCACCCAGCAACCTGAGTACTGAGCACGGATCACCCCGAGCACTGAGCACCCAGCACCCTGAGTAGTGAGCACCCAACGTACTGAGCACCGAGCACACCAAGCACTGAGCACCCAGCACGCTGAGCACTGAGCACCCAGCACCCTGAGCACTGATCACCCAGCAACCTGAGAACTGAGCACCCAGCACCCTGAGTACTGAGCACCCAGCACCCTGAGTACTGAGCACTCAGCACCCTGAGTACTGAGCACCGAGCACCCCGAGCACTGAGCACCCAGCACCCTGAGCACTAAGCACCCTGAGGACTGAGCACCCAGCAACCTGAGCACTGAGCACCCAGCACCCTGAGTACTGAGCACCGATAACCCTGAGCACTGAGCACCCAGAACCCAAAGCACTGAGCACCCAGCACCCTGAATACTGAGCACCCAGCACCCCGAGCACTGAGCACCCAGCACCCTGAGTACTGAGCACCCTGAGTACTGAGCACCGATCACCCTGAGCACTGAGCTCCCAGCACCCTGAGTACTGAGCACCCAGCACCCTGAGCACTGAGCACCCAGCACCCTGAGTACTGAGCACCCAGCACCCTGAGCACTGAGCACCCAGCACCCTGAGTACTGACCACCCAGCACCCTGAGCACTGAGGACCCAGCACCCTGAGTACTGAGCACCCAGCACCCCGAGCACTGAGCACCAAGCACCCCGAGAATGAGCACCCAGCACCCCGAGTACTGAGCACCGAGCACCCTGAGCACTGAGTACCCAGCACCCTGAGTACTGAGCACCGAGCACCCCGAGCACTGAGCATGTAGCACCGCGAGCAATGAGCACCCAGCACCCGGAGCAATGAGCACCCAGCACCCTGAGCACCGAGCACCCTGAGTACTGAGCACTGAGCACCCTGAGTACTGAGCACTGAGCACCCTGAGTACTGAGCACCCAGCACCCTGAGTACTGAGCACCCAGCACCCTGAGCAATGAGAACCCTGAGTACTGAGCACCCAGCACCCTGAGCACTGAGCACCAAGCACCCTGAGCACTGAGCACCCTGAGTACTGAGCACCGATCACCCTGAGCACTGAGCTCCCAGCACCCTGAGTACTGAGCACCCAGCACCCTGAGCACTGAGCACCCAGCACCCTGAGTACTGAGCACCCAGCACCCTGAGCACTGAGCACCCAGCACCCTGAGCACTGAGCACCCAGCACCCTGAGTACTGAGCACCCAGCACCCTGAGCACTGAGCACCCAGCACCCTGAGTACTGAGCACCCAGCACCCCGAGCACTGAGCACCCAGCACCCCGAGAATGAGCACCCAGCACCCCGAGTACTGAGCACCGAGCACCCTGAGCACTGAGTACCCAGCACCCTGAGTACTGAGCACCCAGCACCCTGAGTACTGAGCACCCAGCACCCTGAGTACTGAACACCCAGCACCCTGAGCACTGAGCACTCAGCACCCTGATCACTGAGTACTGAGCACCGAGCACCCCGAGAACTGAGCACCCAGCACCCGGAGTACTGAGCACCCAACACCCTGAGGACTGAGCACCCAGCACCCCGAGTACTGAGCACCCAGCACCCCGAGCACTGAGCACCCAGCACCCCGAGCACTGAGCACCGAGCACCCTGAGTACTGAGCACTGGGCACCCAGCACCCCGAGCACTGAGCACCCAGCACCCTGAGTACTGAGCACTGAGCACCCAGCACCCCGAGCACTGAGCACCCAGCACCCTGAGCACTGAGCACCCAGCACCCTAAGCACTGAGCACCCAGCACCCTGTGTACTGAGCACTGAGCACCCAGCACCCTGAGTACTGAGCACTGAGCACCCAGCACCCCGAGCACTGAGCACCCAGCACCCTGAGCACTGAGCACCCAGCACCCTGAGCACTGAGCACCCAGCACCCGAGTACTGAGCACCCAGCACCCTGAGTACTGAGCACCCAGCACCCTGAGCACTGAGCACCAAGCACCCTGAGCACTGAGCACCCAGCACCCCGAGCACTGAGCAACCAGCACCCCAAGCAATGAGCACCCCGCACCCTGAGTACTGAGCACCCAGCGCCCCGAGTACTGACCACGCAGCAACCTGAGCACCGAGCAGCCAGCACCCCTAGCACTGAGCACCCAGCGCCCTGAGCACTGAGCACCCAGCACCCTGAGTACTGAGCACTGAGCACCACGAGTACTGAGCACCCAGCACCCCGAGCACTGAGCACCGAGCACCCCGAGCACTGAGAACCCAGCACCCCGAGCACTGAGCACCCAGCACCCCGAGCACTGAGCACCCAGCACCCTGAGCACTGAGCACCCAGCACCCCGAGCACTGAGCACCCAGCACCCCGAGCACTGAGCACCCAGCACCCCTAGCACTGAGCACCCAGCACCCCGAGCACTGAGCACCCAGCACTCTGAGTACTGAGCACCCAGCACCCTGAGTACTGAGCACCCAACACCCTGATCACTGAGCACCCAGCAACCTGAGTACTGAGCACCCAACACCCCAAGCACTGAGCACCCTGAGTACTGAGCACCCAGCACCCCTAGCACTGAGCTCCCTGAGTACTGAGCACCCAGCACCCTGAGTACTGAGCAGCCAGCACCTTGAGTACTGAGCACCCAGCACCCTGAGCACTGAGCACCCAGCACCCCGAGCACTGAGCACCCAGCACCCCGTGCACTGAGCACCCAGCACCGCGAGCACCGAGCACCCTGAGTACTAAGCACCGAGCACCCTGAGCACTGAGCACCCAGCACCCTGAGCACTGAGCACCCAGCACTCTGAGTACTGAGCACCCAGCACCCCGAGCACTGAGCACACAGCACCCTGAGTACTGAGCACCCAGCACCCTGAGCACTGAGCACTGAGCACCCTTTGCACTGAGCACCCAGCACCCTGAGGACTGAGCACCCAGCACCCTGAGAACTGAGCACCCTGAGTACTGAGCACTGAGCACACTGAGTACTGAGCACTGAGCACCCTGAGTACTGAGCACCCAGCACCCTGAGTACTGAGCACCCAGCACCCTGAGCACTGAGCACCAAGCACCCTGAGCACTGAGCACCCAGCACCCTGAGCACTGAGCACCCAGCACCCTGAGTAGTGAGCACCCAACGTACTGAGCACTGAGCACCCCGAGAACTGAGCATTCAGCAACCTGAGTACTGAGCACGGATCACCCCGAGCACTGAGCACCCAGCACCCTGAGTAGTGAGCACCCAACGTACTGAGCACCGATCACCCTGAGCACTGAGCTCCCAGCACCCTGAGTACTGAGCACCCAGCACCCTGAGCACTGAGCACCCAGCACCCTGAGTACTGAGCACCCAGCACCCTGAGCACTGAGCACCCAGCACCCTGAGTACTGAGCACCCAGCACCCTGAGCACTGAGCACCCAGCACCCTGAGTACTGAGCACCCAGCACCCCGAGCACTGAGCACCAAGCACCCCGAGAATGAGCACCCAGCACCCCGAGTACTGAGCACCGAGCACCCTGAGTACTGAGCACTGAGCACCCTGAGTACTGAGCAACCAGCATCCTGAGTACTGAGCACCCAGCACCCTGAGCACAGAGCACCAAGCACCCTGAGCACTGAGCACCCAGCACCCTGAGCACTGAGCACCCAGCACCCTGAGTAGTGAGCACCCAACGTACTGAGCACTGAGCACCCAGAGCACTGAGCACCCAGCAACCTGAGTACTGAGCACGGATCACCCCGAGCACTGAGCACCCAGCACCCTGAGTAGTGAGCACCCAACGTACTGAGCACCGAGCACACCAAGCACTGAGCACCCAGCACGCTGAGCACTGAGCACCCAGCACCCTGAGCACTGATCACCCAGCAACCTGAGAACTGAGCACCCAGCACCCTGAGTACTGAGCACCCAGCACCCTGAGTACTGAGCACTCAGCACCCTGAGTACTGAGCACCGAGCACCCCGAGCACTGAGCACCCAGCACCCTGAGCACTAAGCACCCTGAGGACTGAGCACCCAGCACCCTGAGCACTGAGCACCCAGCACCCTGAGTACTGAGCACCGATCACCCTGAGCACTGAGCACCCAGAACCCAAAGCACTGAGCACCCAGCACCCTGAATACTGAGCACCCAGCACCCCGAGCACTGAGCACCCAGCACCCTGAGTACTGAGCACCCTGAGTACTGAGCACCGATCACCCTGAGCACTGAGCTCCCAGCACCCTGAGTACTGAGCACCCAGCACCCTGAGCACTGAGCACCCAGCACCCTGAGTACTGAGCACCCAGCACCCTGAGCACTGAGCACCCAGCACCCTGAGTACTGACCACCCAGCACCCTGAGCACTGAGGACCCAGCACCCTGAGTACTGAGCACCCAGCACCCCGAGCACTGAGCACCAAGCACCCCGAGAATGAGCACCCAGCACCCCGAGTACTGAGCACCGAGCACCCTGAGCACTGAGTACCCAGCACCCTGAGTACTGAGCACCGAGCACCCCGAGCACTGAGCATGTAGCACCGCGAGCAATGAGCACCCAGCACCCGGAGCAATGAGCACCCAGCACCCTGAGCACTGAGCACCCTGAGTACTGAGCACTGAGCACCCTGAGTACTGAGCACTGAGCACCCTGAGTACTGAGCACCCAGCACCCTGAGTACTGAGCACCCAGCACCCTGAGCAATGAGAACCCTGAGTACTGAGCACCCAGCACCCTGAGCACTGAGCACCAAGCACCCTGAGCACTGAGCACCCTGAGTACTGAGCACCGATCACCCTGAGCACTGAGCTCCCAGCAAGCTGAGTACTGAGCACCCAGCACCCTGAGCACTGAGCACCCAGCACCCTGAGTACTGAGCACCCAGCACCCTGAGCACTGAGCACCCAGCACCCTGAGTACTGAGCACCCAGCACCCTGAGCACTGAGCACCCAGCACCCTGAGTACTGAGCACCCAGCACCCCGAGCACTGAGCACCCAGCACCCCGAGAATGAGCACCCAGCACCCCGAGTACTGAGCACCGAGCACCCTGAGCACTGAGTACCCAGCACCCTGAGTACTGAGCACCCAGCACCCTGAGCACTGGGCACCGAGCACCCTGAGTACTGAGCACCCAGCAGCCTGAGCACTGAGCACCCAGCACCCTGAGTACTGAGCACCCAGCACCCTGAGTACTGAACACCCAGCACCCTGAGCACTGAGCACTCAGCACCCTGATCACTGAGTACTGAGCACCGAGCACCCCGAGAACTGAGCACCCAGCACCCGGAGTACTGAGCACCCAACACCCTGAGGACTGAGCACCCAGCACCCCGAGTACTGAGCACCCAGCACCCCGAGCACTGAGCACCCAGCACCCCGAGCACTGAGCACCGAGCACCCTGAGTACTGAGCACTGGGCACCCAGCACCCCGAGCACTGAGCACCCAGCACCCTGAGTACTGAGCACTGAGCACCCAGCACCCCGAGCACTGAGCACCCAGCACCCTGAGCACTGAGCACCCAGCACCCTAAGCACTGAGCACCCAGCACCCTGAGTACTGAGCACTGAGCACCCAGCACCCTGAGTACTGAGCACTGAGCACCCAGCACCCCGAGCACTGAGCACCCAGCACCCTGAGCACTGAGCACCCAGCACCCGAGTACTGAGCACCCAGCACGGTGAGTACTGAGCACCCAGCACCCTGAGCACTGAGCACCAAGCACCCTGAGCACTGAGCACCCAGCACCCCGAGCACTGAGCAACCAGCACCCCAAGCAATGAGCACCCCGCACCCTGAGTACTGAGCACCCAGCGCCCCGAGTACTGACCACGCAGCAACCTGAGCACCGAGCAGCCAGCACCCCTAGCACTGAGCACCCAGCGCCCTGAGCACTGAGCACCCAGCACCCTGAGTACTGAGCACTGAGCACCACGAGTACTGAGCACCCAGCACCCCGAGCACTGAGCACCGAGCACCCCGAGCACTGAGAACCCAGCACCCCGAGCACTGAGCACCCAGCACCCCGAGCACTGAGCACCCAGCACCCCGAGCACTGAGCACCCAGCACCCCGAGCACTGAGCACCCAGCACCCCGAGCACTGAGCACCCAGCACCCCGAGCACTGAGCACCCAGCACCCCGAGCACTGAGCACCCAGCACCCTGAGTACTGAGCACCCAGCACCCTGAGTACTGAGCACCCAACACCCTGATCACTGAGCACCCAGCAACCTGAGTACTGAGCACCCAACACCCCAAGCACTGAGCACCCTGAGTACTGAGCACCCAGCACCCCAAGCACTGAGCTCCCTGAGTACTGAGCACCCAGCACCCTGAGTACTGAGCAGCCAGCACCTTGAGTACTGAGCACCCAGCACCCTGAGCACTGAGCACCCAGCACCCCGAGCACTGAGCACCCAGCACCCCGTGCACTGAGCACCCAGCACCCCGAGCACCGAGCACCCTGAGTACTAAGCACCGAGCACCCTGAGCACTGAGCACCCAGCACCCTGAGCACTGAGCACCCAGCACTCTGAGTACTGAGCACCCAGCACCCCGAGCACTGAGCACACAGCACCCTGAGTACTGAGCACCCAGCACCCTGAGCACTGAGCACTGAGCACCCTTTGCACTGAGCACCCAGCACCCTGAGGACTGAGCACCCAGCACCCTGAGAACTGAGCACCCTGAGTACTGAGCACTGAGCACCCTGAGTACTGAGCACTGAGCACCCTGAGTACTGAGCACCCAGCACCCTGAGTACTGAGCACCCAGCACCCTGAGCACTGAGCACCAAGCACCCTGAGCACTGAGCACCCAGCACCCTGAGCACTGAGCACCCAGCACCCTGAGTAGTGAGCACCCAACGTACTGAGCACTGAGCACCCCGAGAACTGAGCATTCAGCAACCTGAGTACTGAGCACGGATCACCCCGAGCACTGAGCACCCAGCACCCTGAGTAGTGAGCACCCAACGTACTGAGAACCGAGCACACCAAGCACTGAGCACCCAGCAACCTGAGTACTGAGCACCCAGCACCCCGCGCACTGAGCACCCAGCACGCTGAGCACTGAGCACCCAGCACCCTGAGCACTGATCACCCAGCAACCTGAGCACTGAGCACCCAGCACCCTGAGTACTGAGCACCCAGCACCCTGAGTACTGAGCACTCAGCACCCTGAGTACTGAGCACCGAGCACCCCGAGCACTGAGCACCCAGCACCCTGAGCACTAAGCACCCTGAGGACTGAGCACCCAGCACCCTGAGCACTGAGCACCCAGCACCCTGAGTACTGAGCACCGATCACCCTGAGCACTGAGCACCCAGAACCCAAAGCACTGAGCACCCAGCACCCTGAATACTGAGCACCCAGCACCCCGAGCACTGAGCACCCAGCACCCTGAGTACTGAGCACCCTGAGTACTGAGCACCGATCACCCTGAGCACTGAGCTCCCAGCACCCTGAGTACTGAGCACTCAGCACCCTGAGCACTGAGCACCCAGCACCCTGAGTACTGAGCACCCAGCACCCTGAGCACTGAGCACAAAGCACCCTGAGTACTGAGCACCCAGCACCCTGAGCACTGAGCACCCAGCAAACTGAGTACTGAGCACCCAGCACCCCGAGCACTGAGCACCAAGCACCCCGAGAATGAGCACCCAGCACCCCGAGAACTGAGCACCGAGCACCCTGAGCACTGAGTACCCAGCACCCTGAGTACTGAGCACCGAGCACCCCGAGCACTGAGCTTGCAGCACCGCGAGCAATGAGCACCCAGCACCCGGAGCAATGAGCACCCAGCACCCTGAGCACCGAGCACCCTGAGTACTGAGCACTGAGCACCCTGAGTACTGAGCACTGAGCACCCTGAGTACTGAGCACCCAGCACCCTGAGTACTGAGCACCCAGCACCCTGAGCAATGAGAACCCTGAGTACTGAGCACCCAGCACCCTGAGTACTGAACACCCAGCACCGTGAGCACTGAACACACAGCACCCCGAGCACTGAGCACCCAGCACCCCGAGCACTGAGCACCCAGCAACCCGAGCACGGAGAACCCAGCACCATGTGTACTGAGCACCCAGCACCCTGAGTACTGAGCACCCAGCACCCCGAGCACTGAGTACCCAGCACCCTGAGCACTGAGCACCCAGCACCCTGAGCACTGTGCACCCATCACCCTGAGGACTGAGCACTGAGCACCCAGCGCCCTGAGCACTGAGCACCCAGCACCCTGAGCACTGAGCACCCAGCACCCCGAGCACTGAGCACCCAGCACCCTGAGTACTGAGCACTGAGCACCCAGCACCCCGAGCACTGAGCACCCAGCACCCTGAGCACTGAGCACCCAGCACCCGAGTACTGAGCACCCAGCACCCTGAGTACTGAGCACCCAGCACCCTGAGCACAGAGCACCCAGCACCCTGAGCACTGAGCACCCAGCACAATGAGTACTGAGCACCCAGCACCCCGAGCACTGAGCACCCAGCACCCTGAGTACTGTGCACACAGCACCCTGAGCACTGAGCACCCAGCACCCTGAGCACTGAGCACCCAGCACACTGAGCACTGAGCACCCAGCACCCTGAGTAGTGAGCACCCAACGTACTGAGCACCAAGCACCCCGAGCACTGAGCACCCAGCACCCTGAGTACTGAGCACCGATCACCCCGAGAACTGAGCACCCAGCACCCTGAGTACTGAGCTCCGAGTACCCCGAGCACTGAGCACCCAGCACCCGGAGTACTGAGCACCCAGCACCCTGAGTACTAAGCACCGAGCACCCTGAGTACTGAGCATCCAGTACCCTGAGCACTGAACACACAGCACCCTGAGTACTGAGCACCCCGAGCACTGAGCACCCAGCACCCTGAGCACTGAGCACCCAGCACCCTGAGTACTGAGCAACCAGCACCCTGAGTACTGAACATACAGCACCCTGAGCACTGAGCACTGAGCACCCTGAGCACTGAGTACTGAGCACTGAGCACCCTCAGCACTGAGCACCCAGCACCCCGAGTACTGAGCACCCTGAGCACTGAGTACTGAGCACTGAGCACCCTGAGCACTGAGCACCCAGCACCCTGAGTACTGAGCACCCAGCACCCCGAGCACTGAGCACCCAGCGCCCCGAGCACTGAGCACCCAGCACCCCGAGCACTGAGCACCCTGAGCACTGAGCACACAGCACCCCGAGTACTGAGCATTGAGCACCCTGAGCTCTGAGCACCCAGCACCCCGAGTACTGAGCACTGAGCACCCTGAGCACTGAGCACCCAGCACCCCAAGCACTGAACACCAAGCACCCTGAGTACTGAGCAAGGAGCACCCAGCACCCCGAACACTGAGCACCCAGCACCCTGAGCACTGAGCACCCAGCACCTGAGTACTGAGCACCCAGCACCCTGAGTGCTGAGCACCGAGCACCCCGAGCACTGAGCACGCAGCACCGCGAGTAATGAGCACCCAGCACCCCGAGCACTGAGCACCCAGCACCCTGAGCACCGAGCACCCTGAGTACTGAGCACTGAGCACCCTGAGTACTGAGCACTGAGCACCCTGAGCACTGAGCACTCAGCACCCTGAGTAGTGAGCACCCAACGTACTGAGCACCGTGCAACCCGAGCACTGAGAACCCAGCACCCTGAGTACTGAGCACCCAGCGCCCCGAGCACTGAGCAACCAGCGCCCCGAGCACTGAGCACCCAGCGCCCCGAGCACTGAGCACCCAGCACCCCGAGCACTGAGCAACCAGCACCCCAAGCAATGAGCACCCCGCACCCTGAGAACTGAGCACCCAGCACCCCGAGCACTGAGCACCCAGCACCCCGAGCACTGAGCACCCAGCACCCTGAGCACTGAGCACCCAGCACCCCGAGCACTGAGCAACCAGCGCCCCGAGCACTGAGCACCCAGCGCCCCGAGCACTGAGCACCCAGCACCCCGAGCACTGAGCAACCAGCACCCCAAGCAATGAGCACCCCGCACCCTGAGTACTGAGCACCCAGCACCCCGAGCACTGAGCACCCAGCACCCCGAGCAATGAGCACCCAGCACCCTGAGCACTGAGCACCCAGCACCCCGAGCACTGAGCACCCAGCACCCCGAGCACTGAGCACCCAGCACCCCGAGCACTGAGCACCCAGCACCCCGAGCACTGAGCACCCAGCACCCTGAGTACTGAGCACCCAGCACCCTGAGTACTGAGCACCCAACACCCTGATCACTGAGCACCCAGCAACCTGAGTACTGAGCACCCAACACCCCAAGCACTGAGCACCCTGAGTACTGAGCACCCAGCACCCCAAGCACTGAGCTCCCTGAGTACTGAGCACCCAGCACCCTGAGTACTGAGCAGCCAGCACCTTGAGTCCTGAGCACCCAGCACCCTGAGCACTGAGCACCCAGCACCCCGAGCACTGAGCACCCAGCACCCCGTGCACTGAGCACCCAGCACCCCGAGCACCGAGCACCCTGAGTACTAAGCACCGAGCACCCTGAGCACTGAGCACCCAGCACCCTGAGCACTGAGCACCCAGCATTCTGAGTACTGAGCACCCAGCACCCCGAGCACTGAGCACAATGCACCCTGAGTACTGAGCACCCAGCACCCTGAGAACTGAGCACCCTGAGTACTGAGCACTGAGCACCCTGAGTACTGAGCACTGAGCACCCTGAGTACTGAGCAACCAGCACCCTGAGTACTGAGCACCCAGCACCCTGAGCACTGATCACCCAGCAACCTGAGCACTGAGCACCCAGCACCCTGAGTACTGAGCACCCAGCACCCTGAGTACTGAGCACTCAGCACCCTGAGTACTGAGTACCGAGCAACCCAAGCACGGAGCACCCAGCACCCTGAGCACTAAGCACCCTGAGGACTGAGCACCCAGCACCCTGAGCACTGAGCACCCAGCACCCTGAGTACTGAGCACCGATCACCCTGAGCACTGAGCACCCAGAACCCAAAGCACTGAGCACCCAGCACCCTGAATACTGAGCACCCAGCACCCCGAGCACTGAGCACCCAGCACCCTGAGTACTGAGCACCCTGAGAACTGAGCACCGATCACCCTGAGCACTGAGCTCCCAGCACCCTGAGTACTGAGCACCCAGCACCCTGAGCACTGAGCACCCAGCACCCTGAGTACTGAGCACCCAGCACCCTGAGCACTGAGCACCCAGCACCCTGAGTACTGAGCACCCAGCACCCTGAGCACTGAGCACCCAGCACCCTGAGTACTGAGCACCCAGCACCCCGAGCACTGAGCACCCAGCACCCCGAGAATGAGCACCCAGCACCCCGAGTACTGAGCACCGAGCACCCTGAGCACTGAATACCCAGCACCCTGAGTACTGAGCAACCAGCACCCAGAGCACTGGGCACCGAGCACCCCGAGTACTGAGCACCCAGCAGCCTGAGCACTGAGCACCCAGCACCCTGAGTACTGAGCACCCAGCTCCCTGAGTACTGAACACCCAGCACCCTGAGCACTGAGCACTCAGCACCCTGATCACTGAGTACTGAGCACCGAGCACCCCGAGAACTGAGCACCCAGCACCCGGAGTACTGAGCACCCAACACCCTGAGTACTGAGCACCCAGCACCCCGAGTACTGATCACCCAGCACACCGAGCACTGAGCACCCAGCACCCCGAGCACTGAGCACCCAGCACCCTGAGTACTGAGCACTGAGCACCCAGCACCCCGAGCACTGAGCACCCAGCACTCTGAGTACTGAGCACTGAGCACCCAGCACCCCGAGCACTGAGCACCCAGCACCCTGAGCACTGAGCACCCAGCACCCTGAGCACTGAGCACCAAGCACCCTGAGTACTGAGCACTGAGCACCCAGCACCCTGAGTACTGAGCACTGAGCACCCAGCACCCCGAGCACTGAGCACCCAGCACCCTGAGCACTGAGCACCCAGCACCCTGAGCACTGAGCACCCAGCACCCAAGTACTGAGCACCCAGCACCCTGAGTACTGAGCACCCAGCACCCTGAGCACTGAGCACCAAGCACCCTGAGCACTGAGCACCCAGCACCCCGAGCACTGAGCAACCAGCACCCCAAGCAATGAGCACCCCGCACCCTGAGTACTGAGCACCCAGCACCCCGAGTACTGACCACCCAGCAACCTGAGCACCGAGCAGCCAGCACCCCGAGCACTGAGCACAAAGCGCCCTGAGCACTGAGCACCCAGCACCCTGAGTACTGAGCACTGAGCACCACGAGTACTGAGCACCCAGCACCCCGAGCACTGAGCACCGAGCACCCCGAGCACTGAGAACCCAGCACCCCGAGCACTGAGCACCCAGCACCCCGAGCACTGAGCACCCAGCACCCCGAGCACTGAGCAACCAGCACCCCGAGCACTGAGCACCCAGCACCCCGAGCACTGAGCACCCAGCACCCCGAGCACTGAGCACCCAGCACCCCGAGCACTGAGCACCCAGCACCCTGAGTACTGAGCACCCAGCACCCTGAGTACTGAGCACCCAACACCCTGATCACTGAGCACCCAGCAACCTGAGTACTGAGCACCCAACACCCCAAGCACTGAGCACCCTGAGTACTGAGCACCCAGCACCCTGAGTACTGAGCAGCCAGCACCTTGAGTATTGAGCACCCAGCACCCTGAGCACTGAGCACCCAGCACCCCGAGCACTGAGCACCCAGCAACCCGTGCACTGAGCACCCAGCACCCCGAGCACCGAGCACCCTGAGTACTAAGCACCGAGCACCCTGAGCACTGAGCACCCAGCACCCTGAGCACTGAGCATACAGCACACTGAGTACTGAGCACCCAGCACCCCGAGCACTGAGCACACAGCACCCTGAGTACTGAGCACCCAGCACCCTGAGCACTGAGCACTGAGCACCCTGAGCACTGAGCACCCAGCACCCTGAGGACTGAGCACCCAGCACCCTGAGAACTGAGCACCCTGAGTACTGAGCACTGAGCACCCTGAGTACTGAGCACTGAGCACCCTGAGTACTGAGCAACCAGCACCCTGAGTACTGAGCACCCAGCACCCTGAGCACTGAGCACCAAGCACCCTGAGCACTGAGCACCCAGCACCCTGAGCACTGAGCACCCAGCACCCTGAGTAGTGAGCACCCAACGTACTGAGCACTGAGCACCCCGAGAACTGAGCACCCAGCAACCTGAGTACTGAGCACGGATCACCCCGAGCACTGAGCACCCAGCACGCTGAGCACTGAGCACCCAGCACCGTGAGCACTGATCACCCAGCAACCTGAGCACTGAGCACCCAGCACCCTGAGTACTGAGCACCCAGCACCCTGAGTACTGAGCACTCAGCACCCTGAGTACTGAGCACCGAGCACCCCGAGCACTGAGCACCCAGCACCCTGAGCATTAAGCACCCTGAGGACTGAGCACCCAGCACCCTGAGCACTGAGCACCCAGCACCCTGAGTACTGAGCACCGATCACCCTGAGCACTGAGCACCCAGAACCCAAAGCATTGAGCACCCAGCACCCTGAATACTGAGCACCCAGCACCCCGAGCACTGAGCACCCAGCACCCTGAGTACTGAGCACCCTGAGTACTGAGCACCGATCACCCTGAGCACTGAGCTCCCAGCACCCTGAGTACTGAGCACCCAGCACCCTGAGCACTGAGCACCCAGCACCCTGAATATTGAGCACCCAGCACCCTGAGCACTGGGCACCCAGCACCCTGAGTACTGAGCACCCAGCACCCTGAGCACTGAGCACCCAGCACCCTGAGTACTGAGCACCCAGCACCCCGAGCACTGAGCACCCAGCACCCCGAGAATGAGCACCCAGCAGCCTGATCACTGAGTACTGAGCACCGAGCACCCCGAGAACTGAGCACCCAGCACCCGGAGTACTGAGCACCCAACACCCTGAGTACTGAGCACCCAGCACCCCGAGTACTGAGCATCCAGCACACCGAGCACTGAGCACCCAGCACCCCGAGCACTTAGCACCCAGCACCCTGAGTACTGAGCACTGAGCACCCAGCACCCCGAGCACTGAGCACCCAGCACCCTGAGTACTGAGCACTGAGCACCCAGCACCCCGAGCACTGAGCACCCAGCACCCTGAGCACTGAGCACCCAGCACCCTGAGCACTGAGCACACAGCACCCTGAGTACTGAGCACTGAGCACCCAGCACCCTGAGTACTGAGCACTGAGCACCCAGCACCCCGAGCACTGAGCACCCAGCACCCTGAGCACTGAGCACCCAGCACCCTGAGCACTGAGCACCCAGCACCCGAGTACTGAGCACCCAGCACCCTGAGTACTGAGCACCCAGCACCCTGAGTACTGAGCACCCAGCACCCTGAGTACTGAGCACCCAGCACCCCGAGCACTGAGCACCCAGCACCCCAAGTACTGAGCACCCAGCACCCTGAGCACTGAGCACCCAGCACCCTGAGCACTGAGCACCCAGCACCCTGAGCACTGAGCACCCAGCACCCTGAGTACTGAGCACCCAGCACCCTGAGCACTGAGCACCCAGCACCCTGAGCACTGAGCACCCAGCACCCTGAGCACTGAGCACACAGCACCCTGAGTAGTGAGCACCCAACGTACTGAGCACCGAGCACCCCGAGCACTGAGCACCCAGCACCCTGAGTACTGAGCACCGAGCACCCCGAGCACTGAGCACACAGCACCCTGAATAGTGAGCACCCAACGTACTGAGCACCGAGAACCCCGAGCACTGAGCACCCAGCACCCCGAGCACTGAGCACCCAGCGCCCCGAGCACCGAGCACCCTGAGCACTGAGCACCCAGCACCCTGACTACTGAGCACCCAGCACCCTGAGCGTTGAGCACCCAGCACCCCAAGCACTGAGCACCCAGCACCCTGAGTACTGAGCACCCAGCGCCCCGAGCACTGAGCACCCAGCACCCTGAGCACTGAGCACCCAGCACCCTGAGTACTGAGCACCCAGCGCCCCGAGCACTGAGCACCCAGCACCCCGAGCGCTGAGCACTGAGCACCCAGCACCCCGAGTACTGAGCACTGAGCACCGTGAGTACTGAGCACCCAGCACATTGAGCACTGAGTACCCAGCACCCTGATCACTGAGCACCCAGCACCCTGAGCACTGAGCATCCAGCACCCTGAGTACTGATCACTGAGCACCCAGCACCCCGAGCACTGAGCACCCAGCACCCTGAGCACTGAGCACCCAGCACCCGAGTACTGAGCACCCAGCACCCTGAGTACTGAGCACCCAGCACCCTGAGTACTGAGCACCCAGCACCCCGAGTACTGAGCACCCAGCACCCTGAGTACTGAGCACCCAGCACCCTGAGCACTGAGCACCCAGCACCCCGAGCACTGAGCACCCAGCACCCTGAGTACTGAGCACCCAGCACCCTGAGCACTGAGCACCCAGCACCCTGAGCACTGAGCACCCAGCACCCTGAGCACAGAGCACCCAGCACCCTGAGTAGTGAGCACCCAACGTACTGAGCACCGAGCACCCCGAGCACTGAGCACCCAGCACCCTGAGTACTGAGCACCGAGCACCCTGAGCACTGAGCACCCAGCACCCTGAGTACTGAGCTCCGAGCACCCCGAGCACTGAGCACCCAGCGCCCCGAGCACCGAGCACCCTGAGCACTGAGCACCCAGCACCCTGAGTACTGAGCACCCTGAACAATGAGCAATGAGCACCCTGAGTACTGAGCACCCAGCACCTTGAGCACTGAGCACTCAGCACCCGGAGTACTGAGCACCCAGCACCCTGAGTACTGAGCACCCAGCACCCCGAGAACTGAGCACCCAGCACCCTGAGTACTGAGCACCCAGCACCCTGAGCACTGAGCACCCAGCACCCCGAGCACTGAGCACCCAGCACCCTGAGTACTGAGCACCCAGCACCCTGAGTACTGAGCACCCAGCACCCTGAGTACTGAGCACCCAGCACCCCGAGTACTGAGCACCCAGCACCCTGAGTACTGAGCACCCAGCACCCTGAGCACTGAGCACCCAGCACCCCGAGCACTGAGCACCCAGCACCCTGAGTACTGAGCACCCAGCACCCTGAGCACTGAGCACCCAGCACCCTGAGCACTGAGCACCCAGCACCCTAAGCACTGAGCACCCAGCACCCTGAGTAGTGAGCACCCAACGTACTGAGCACCGAGCAGCCCGAGCACTGAGCACCCAGCACCCTGAGTACTGAGCACCGAGCACCCTGAGCACTGAGCACCCAGCACCCTGAGTACTGAGCTCCGAGCACCCCGAGCACTGAGCACCCAGCGCCCCGAGCACCGAGCACCCTGAGCACTGAGCACCCAGCACCCTGAGTACTGAGCACCCTGAACAATGAGCAATGAGCACCCTGAGTACTGAGCACCCAGCACATTGAGCACTGAGCACTCAGCACCCTGAGCACTGAGCAGCCAGCACCCTGAGCACTGAGCACCCAGCACCCTGAGTAGTGAGCACCCAACGTACTGAGCACCGAGCACCCCGAGCACTGAGCACCCAGCACCCTGAGTACTGAGCACCCAGCACCCTGAGTACTGAGCACCCAGCACCCTGAGTACTGAGCACCCAGCACCCTGAGTACTGAGTACCCAGCACCCTGAGCACTGAGCACCCAGCACCCCAAGTACTGAGCACCCAGCACCCTGAGCACTGAGCACCCAGCACCCTGAGCACTGAGCACCCAGCACCCTGAGCACTGAGCACCCAGCACCCTGAGTACTGAGCACCCAGCACCCTGAGCACTGAGCACCCAGCACCCTGAGCACTGAGCACCCAGCACCCTGAGCACTGAGCACACAGCACCCTGAGTAGTGAGCACCCAACGTACTGAGCACCGAGCACCCCGAGCACTGAGCACCCAGCACCCTGAGTACTGAGCACCGAGCACCCCGAGCTCTGAGCACACAGCACCCTGAGTAGTGAGCACCCAACGTACTGAGCACCGAGAACCCCGAGCACTGAGCACCCAGCACCCCGAGCACTGAGCACCCAGCGCCCCGAGCACCGAGCACCCTGAGCACTGAGCACCCAGCACCCTGACTACTGAGCACCCAGCACCCTGAGCACTAAGCACCCAGCACCCCAAGTACTGAGCACCCAGCACCCAAGTACTGAGCACCCAGCACCCTGAGTACTGAGCACCCAGCACCCTGAGCACTGAGCACCAAGCACCCTGAGCACTGAGCACCCAGCACCCCGAGCACTGAGCAACCAGCACCCCAAGCAATGAGCACCCCGCACCCTGAGTACTGAGCACCCAGCACCCCGAGTACTGACCACCCAGCAACCTGAGCACCGAGCAGCCAGCACCCCGAGCACTGAGCACAAAGCGCCCTGAGCACTGAGCACCCAGCACCCTGAGTACTGAGCACTGAGCACCACGAGTACTGAGCACCCAGCACCCCGAGCACTGAGCACCGAGCACACCGAGCACTGAGAACCCAGCACCCCGAGCACTGAGCACCCAGCACCCCGAGCACTGAGCACCCAGCACCCCGAGCACTGAGCAACCAGCACCCCGAGCACTGAGCACCCAGCACCCCGAGCACTGAGCACCCAGCACCCCGAGCACTGAGCACCCAGCACCCCGAGCACTGAGCACCCAGCACCCTGAGTACTGAGCACCCAGCACCCTGAGTACTGAGCACCCAACACCCTGATCACTGAGCACCCAGCAACCTGAGTACTGAGCACCCAACACCCCAAGCACTGAGCACCCTGAGTACTGAGCACCCTGCACCCCAAGCACTGAGCTCCCTGAGTACTGAGCACCCAGCACCCTGAGTACTGAGCAGCCAGCACCTTGAGTATTGAGCACCCAGCACCCTGAGCACTGCGCACCCAGCACCCCGAGCACTGAGCACCCAGCAACCCGTGCACTGAGCACCCAGCACCCCGAGCACCGAGCACCCTGAGTACTAAGCACCGAGCACCCTGAGCACTGAGCACCCAGCACCCTGAGCACTGAGCACCCAGCACACTGAGTACTGAGCACCCAGCACCCCGAGCACTGAGCACACAGCACCCTGAGTACTGAGCACCCAGCACCCTGAGCACTGAGCACTGAGCACCCTGAGCACTGAGCACCCAGCACCCTGAGGACTGAGCACCCAGCACCCTGAGAACTGAGCACCCTGAGTACTGAGCACTGAGCACCCTGAGTACTGAGCACTGAACACCCTGAGTACTGAGCAACCAGCAACCTGAGTACTGAGCACCCAGCACCCTGAGCACTGAGCACCAAGCACCCTGAGCACTGAGCACCCAGCACCCTGAGCACTGAGCACCCAGCACCCTGAGTAGTGAGCACCCAACGTACTGAGCACTGAGCACCCCGAGAACTGAGCACCCAGCAACCTGAGTACTGAGCACGGATCACCCCGAGCACTGAGCACCCAGCACGCTGAGCACTGAGCACCCAGCACCGTGAGCACTGATCACCCAGCAACCTGAGCACTGAGCACCCAGCACCCTGAGTACTGAGCACCCAGCACCCTGAGTACTGAGCACTCAGCACCCTGAGTACTGAGCACCGAGCACCCCGAGCACTGAGCACCCAGCACCCTGAGCATTAAGCACCCTGAGGACTGAGCACCCAGCACCCTGAGCACTGAGCACCCAGCACCCTGAGTACTGAGCACCGATCACCCTGAGCACTGAGCACCCAGAACCCAAAGCATTGAGCACCCAGCACCCTGAATACTGAGCACCCAGCACCCCGAGCACTGAGCACCCAGCACCCTGAGTACTGAGCACCCTGAGAACTGAGCACCGATCACCCTGAGCACTGAGCTCCCAGCACCCTGAGTACTGAGCACCCAGCACCCTGAGCACTGAGCACCCAGCACCCTGAATACTGAGCACCCAGCACCCTGAGCACTGAGCACCCAGCACCCTGAGTACTGAGCACCCAGCACCCTGAGCACTGAGCACCCAGCACCCTGAGTACTGAGCACCCAGCACCCCGAGCACTGAGCACCCAGCACCCCGAGAATGAGCACCCAGCAGCCTGATCACTGAGTACTGAGCACCGAGCACCCCGAGAACTGAGCACCCAGCACCCGGAGTACTGAGCACCCAACACCCCGAGTACTGAGCATCCAGCACACCGAGCACTGAGCACCCAGCACCCCGAGCACTTAGCACCCAGCACCCTGAGTACTGAGCACTGAGCACCCAGCACCCCGAGCACTGAGCACCCAGCACCCTGAGTACTGAGCACTGAGCACCCAGCACCCCGAGCACTGAGCACCCAGCACCCTGAGCACTGAGCACCCAGCACCCTGAGCACTGAGCACCCAGCACCCTGAGTACTGAGCACTGAGCACCCAGCACCCTGAGTACTGAGCACTGAGCACCGAGCACCCCGAGCACTGAGCACCCAGCACCCTGAGCACTGAGCACCCAGCACCCTGAGCACTGAGCACCCAGCACCCGAGTACTGAGCACCCAGCACCCTGAGTACTGAGCACCCAGCACCCTGAGTACTGAGCACCCAGCACCCTGAGTACTGAGCACCCAGCACCCCCAGCACTGAGCACCCAGCACCCCAAGTACTGAGCACCCAGCACCCTGAGCACTGAGCACCCAGCACCCTGAGCACTGAGCACCCAGCACCCTGAGCACTGAGCACCCAGCACCCTGAGTACTGAGCACCCAGCACCCTGAGCACTGAGCACCCAGCACCCTGAGCACTGAGCACCCAGCACCCTGAGCACTGAGCACACAGCACCCTGAGTAGTGAGCACCCAACGTACTGAGCACCGAGCACCCCGAGCACTGAGCACCCAGCACCCTGAGTACTGAGCACCGAGCACCCCGAGCACTGAGCACACAGCACCCTGAGTAGTGAGCACCCAACGTACTGAGCACCGAGAACCCCGAGCACTGAGCACCCAGCACCCCGAGCACTGAGCACCCAGCGCCCCGAGCACCGAGCACCCTGAGCACTGAGCACCCAGCACCCTGACTACTGAGCACCCAGCACCCTGAGCGCTGAGCACCCAGCACCCCAAGCACTGAGCACCCAGCACCCTGAGTACTGAGCACCCAGCGCCCCGAGCACTGAGCACCCAGCACCCTGAGCACTGAGCACCCAGCACCCTGAGTACTGAGCACCAAGCGCCCCGAGCACTGAGCACCCAGCACCCCGAGCGCTGAGCACTGAGCACCCAGCACCCCGAGTACTGAGCACTGAGCACCCTGAGTACTGAGCACCCAGCACATTGAGCACTGAGTACCCAGCACCCTGATCACTGAGCACCCAGCACCCTGAGCACTGAGCATCCAGCACCCTGAGTACTGATCACTGAGCACCCAGCACCCCGAGCACTGAGCACCCAGCACCCTGAGCACTGAGCAACCAGCACCCTGAGTACTGAGCACCCAGCACCCTGAGCACTGAGCACCAAGCACCCTGAGCACTGAGCACCCAGCACCCTGAGCACTGAGCACCCAGCACCCTGAGTAGTGAGCACCCAACGTACTGAGCACTGAGCACCCCGAGAACTGAGCACCCAGCAACCTGAGTACTGAGCACGGATCACCCCGAGCACTGAGCACCCAGCACTGTGAGCACTGATCACCCAGCAACCTGAGCACTGAGCACCCAGCACCCTGAGTACTGAGCACCCAGCACCCTGAGTACTGAGCACTCAGCACCCTGAGTACTGAGCACCGAGCACCCCGAGCACTGAGCACCCAGCACCCTGAGCATTAAGCACCCTGAGGACTGAGCACCCAGCACCCTGAGCACTGAACACCCAGCACCCTGAGTACTGAGCACCGATCACCCTGAGCACTGAGCACCCAGAACCCAAAGCATTGAGCACCCAGCACCCTGAATACTGAGCACCCAGCACCCCGAGCACTGAGCACCCAGCACCCTGAGTACTGAGCACCCTGAGTACTGAGCACCGATCACCCTGAGCACTGAGCTCCCAGCACCCTGAGTACTGAGCACCCAGCACCCTGAGCACTGAGCACCCAGCACCCTGAATACTGAGCACCCAGCACCCTGAGCACTGAGCACCCAGCACCCTGAGTACTGAGCACCCAGCACCCTGAGCACTGAGCACCCAGCACCCTGAGTACTGAGCACCCAGCACCCCGAGCACTGAGCACCCAGCACCCCGAGAATGAGCACCCAGCAGCCTGATCACTGAGTACTGAGCACCGAGCACCCCGAGAACTGAGCACCCAGCACCCGGAGTACTGAGCACCCAACACCCTGAGTACTGAGCACCCAGCACCCCGAGTACTGAGCATCCAGCACACCGAGCACTGAGCACCCAGCACCCCGAGCACTTAGCACCCAGCACCCTGAGTACTGAGCACTGAGCACCCAGCACCCCGAGCACTGAGCACCCAGCACCCTGAGTACTGAGCACTGAGCACCCAGCACCCCGAGCACTGAGCACGTAGCACCCTGAGCACTGAGCACCCAGCACCCTGAGCACTGAGCACCCAGCACCCTGAGTACTGAGCACTGAGCACCCAGCACCCTGAGTACTGAGCACTGAGCACCGAGCACCCCGAGCACTGAGCACCCAGCACCCTGAGCACTGAGCACCCAGCACCCTGAGCACTGAGCACCCAGCACCCGAGTACTGAGCACCCAGCACCCTGAGTACTGAGCACCCAGCACCCTGAGTACTGAGCACCCAGCACCCTGAGTACTGAGCACCCAGCACCCCGAGCACTGAGCACCCAGCACCCCAAGTACTGAGCACCCAGCACCCTGAGCACTGAGCACCCAGCACCCTGAGCACTGAGCACCCAGCACCCTGAGCACTGAGCACCCAGCACCCTGAGTACTGAGCACCCAGCACCCTGAGCACTGAGCACCCAGCACCCTGAGCACTGAGCACACAGCACCCTGAGTAGTGAGCACCCAACGTACTGAGCACCGAGCACCCCGAGCACTGAGCACCCAGCACCCTGAGTACTGAGCACCGAGCACCCCGAGCACTGAGCACACAGCACCCTGAGTAGTGAGCACCCAACGTACTGAGCACCGAGAACCCCGAGCACTGAGCACCCAGCACCCCGAGCACTGAGCACCCAGCGCCCCGAGCACCGAGCACCCTGAGCACTGAGCACCCAGCACCCTGACTACTGAGCACCCAGCACCCTGAGCGCTGAGCACCCAGCACCCCAAGCACTGAGCACCCAGCACCCTGAGTACTGAGCACCCAGCGCCCCGAGCACTGAGCACCCAGCACCCTGAGCACTGAGCACCCAGCACCCTGAGTACTGAGCACCCAGCGCCCCGAGCACTGAGCACCCAGCACCCCGAGCGCTGAGCACTGAGCACCCAGCACCCCGAGTACTGAGCACTGAGCACCCTGAGTACTGAGCACCCAGCACATTGAGCACTGAGTACCCAGCACCCTGATCACTGAGCACCCAGCACCCTGAGCACTGAGCATCCAGCACCCTGAGTACTGATCACTGAGCACCCAGCACCCCGAGCACTGAGCACCCAGCACCCTGAGCACTGAGCACCCAGCACCCGAGTACTGAGCACCCAGCACCCTGAGTACTGAGCACCCAGCACCCTGAGTACTGAGCACCCAGCACCCCGAGTACTGAGCACCCAGCACCCTGAGTACTGAGCACCCAGCACCCTGAGCACTGAGCACCCAGCACCCCGAGCACTGAGCACCCAGCACCCTGAGTACTGAGCACCCAGCACCCTGAGCACTGAGCACCCAGCACCCTGAGCACTGAGCACCCAGCACCCTGAGCACTGAGCACCCAGCACCCTGAGTAGTGAGCACCCAACGTACTGAGCACCGAGCACCCCGAGCACTGAGCACCCAGCACCCTGAGTACTGAGCACCGAGCACCCTGAGCACTGAGCACCCAGCACCCTGAGTACTGAGCTCCGAGCACCCCGAGCACTGAGCACCCAGCGCCCCGAGCACCGAGCACCCTGAGCACTGAGCACCCAGCACCCTGAGTACTGAGCACCCTGAACAATGAGCAATGAGCATCCTGAGTACTGAGCACCCAGCACTTGAGCACTGAGCACTCAGCACCCGGAGTACTGAGCACCCAGCACCCTGAGTACTGAGCACCCAGCACCCCGAGAACTGAGCACCCAGCACCCTAAGTACTGAGCACCCAGCACCCTGAGCACTGAGCACCCAGCACCCTGAGTACTGAGCACCCAGCACCCCGAGTACTGAGCACCCAGCACCCTGAGTACTGAGCACCCAGCACCCTGAGCACTGAGCACCCAGCACCCCGAGCACTGAGCACCCAGCACCCTGAGTACTGAGCACCCAGCACCCTGAGCACTGAGCACCCAGCACCCTGAGCACTGAGCACCCAGCACCCTAAGCACTGAGCACCCAGCACCCTGAGTAGTGAGCACCCAACGTACTGAGCACCGAGCAGCCCGAGCACTGAGCACCCAGCACCCTGAGTACTGAGCACCGAGCACCCTGAGCACTGAGCACCCAGCACCCTGTGTACTGAGCTCCGAGCACCCCGAGCACTGAGCACCCAGCGCCCCGAGCACCGAGCACCCTGAGCACTGAGCACCCAGCACCCTGAGTACTGAGCACCCTGAACAATGAGCAATGAGCACCCTGAGTACTGAGCACCCAGCACCTTGAGCACTGAGCACTCAGCACCCTGAGCACTGAGCACCCAGCACCCTGAGCACTGAGCACCCAGCACCCTGAGCACTGAGCACCCAGCACCCTGAGTAGTGAGCACCCAACGTACTGAGCACCGAGCACCCCGAGCACTGAGCACCCAGCACCCTGAGTACTGAGCACCCAGCACCCTGAGTACTGAGCACCCAGCACCCTGAGTACTGAGCACCCAGCACCCTGAGTACTGAGTACCCAGCACCCTGAGCACTGAGCACCCAGCACCCCAAGTACTGAGCACCCAGCACCCTGAGCACTGAGCACCCAGCACCCTGAGCACTGAGCACCCAGCACCCTGAGCACTGAGCACCCAGCACCCTGAGTACTGAGCACCCAGCACCCTGAGCACTGAGCACCCAGCACCCTGAGCACTGAGCACCCAGCACCCTGAGCACTGAGCACACAGCACCCTGAGTAGTGAGCACCCAACGTACTGAGCACCGAGCACCCCGAGCACTGAGCACCCAGCACCCTGAGAACTGAGCACCGAGCACCCCGAGCTCTGAGCACACAGCACCCTGAGTAGTGAGCACCCAACGTACTGAGCACCGAGAACCCCGAGCACTGAGCACCCAGCACCCCGAGCACTGAGCACCCAGCGCCCCGAGCACCGAGCACCCTGAGCACTGAGCACCCAGCACCCTGACTACTGAGCACCCAGCACCCTGAGCACTAAGCACCCAGCACCCCAAGTACTGAGCACCCAGCACCCTGAGTACTGAGCACCCAGCGCCCCGAGCACTGAGCACCCAGCACCCTGAGCACTGAGCACCCAGCACCCTGAGTACTGAGCACCCAGCACCCTGAGTACTGAACACCCAGCACCCTGAGCACTGAGCACTGAGCACCCTGAGCACTGAGTACTGAGCACTGAGCACCTTGAGCACTGAGCACCCAGCACCCCGAGTATTGAGCACACAGCACCCCGAGCACAGAGCACCCAGCGCCCCGAGCACTGAGCACCCAGCACCCCGAGCGCTGAGCACTGAGCACCCAGCACCCCAAGTACTGAGCACTGAGCACCCTGAGCACTGAGCACCCAGCACCCCGAGTACTGAGCACTGAGCACCCTGAGTACTGAGCACCCAGCACATTGAGCACTGAGTACCCAGCACCCTGAGCACTGAGCACCCAGCACCCTGAGTACTGAGCACCCAGCACCCTGAGTACTGATCACTGAGCACCCAGCACCCCGAGCACTGAGCACCCAGCACCCTGAGTACTGAGCACTGAGCACCCAGCACCCCGAGCACTGAGCACCCAGCACCCTGAGCACTGAGCACCCAGCACCCGAGTACTGAGCACCCAGCACCCTGAGTACTGAGCACCCAGCACCCTGAGTACTGAGCACCCAGCACCCCGAGTACTGAGCACCCAGCACCCTGAGTACTGAGCACCCAGCACCCTGAGCACAGAGCACCCAGCACCCCGAGCACTGAGCACCCAGCACCCTGAGCACTGAGCACCCAGCACCCTGAGCACTGAGCACCCAGCACCCTGAGCACTGAGCACCCAGCACCCTGAGCACTGAGCACCCAGCACCCTGAGTAGTGAGCACCCAATGTACTGAGCACCGAGCACCCCGAGCACTGAGCACCCAGCACCCTGAGTACTGAGCACCGAGCACCCTGAGCACTGAGCACCCAGCACCCTGAGTACTGAGCTCCGAGCACCCCGAGCACTGAGCACCCAGCGCCCCGAGCACCGAGCACCCTGAGCACTGAGCACCCAGCACCCTGAGTACTGAGCACCCTGAACAATGAGCAATGAGCACCCTGAGTACTGAGCACCCAGCACCTTGAGCACTGAGCACTCAGCACCCGGAGTACTGAGCACCCAGCACCCTGAGTACTGAGCACCCAGCACCCCGAGTACTGAGCACCCAGCACCCTGAGTACTGAGCACCCAGCACCCTGAGCACTGAGCACCCAGCACCCCGAGCACTGAGCACCCAGCACCCTGAGTACTGAGCACGCAGCACCCTGAGTACTGAGCACCCAGCACCCCGAGTACTGAGCACCCAGCACCCTGAGTACTGAGCACCCAGCACCCTGAGCACTGAGCACCCAGCACCCCGAGCACTGAGCACCCAGCACCCTGAGTACTGAGCACCCAGCACCCTGAGCACTGAGCACCGAGCACCCTGAGTACTGAGCACCCAGCACCCTGAGCACTGAACACACAGCACCCTGAGTACTGAGCACCCAGCACCCTGAGTACTAAGCACCGAGCACCCTGAGTACTGAGCACCCAGCACCCTGAGCACTGAACACACAGCACCCTGAGTACTGAGCACCTCGAGCACTGAGCACCCAGCACCGTTAGTACTGAGAACCGAGCACCCCGAGCACTGAGCACCCAGCACCGCGAGCACTGAGCACCCAGCACCCCGAGCACTGAGCACCCAGCACCCTGAGTACTGAGCACTGAGCACCACGAGTACTGAGCACCCAGCACCCTGATCACTGAGCACCCAACACACTGAGTACTGAGCACCCAACACCCCAAGCACTGAGCACCCTGAGTACTGAGCACCCAGCACCCCAAGCACTGAGCACCCTGAGTACTGAGCACCCAGCACCCTGAGTACTGAGCACCCAGCACCCTGAGCACTGAGTACCCAGCACCCTGAGCACTGAGCACCCAGCACCCTGAGCACTGAGCACACAGCACCCTGAGCACTGAGCACCCAGCACCCTGAGTACTGAGCACTGAGCACCCAGCAACCCGAGCACTGAGCACCCAGCACCCTGAGTACTGAGCACCGAGCACCCCGAGCACTGAGCACCCTGAGCACTGAGCACCGAGCACCCTGAGTACTGAGCACTGAGAACCCAGCACCCCGAGCACTGAGCACCCAGCACCCTGAGTACTGAGCTCCGAGCACCCCGAGCACTGAGCACCCTGAGCACTGAGCACCGAGCACCCTGAGCACTGAGCACCCAGAACCCTGAGTACTGAGCACCCAGCACCCTGAGCAATGAGCACCCTGAGTACTGAGCACCCAGCACCCTCAGCACTAAACACACAGCACCCTGAGTACTGAGCACCTCGAGCACTGAGCACCCAGTACCCTGAGTACTGAGCACCGAGCACCCCGAGCACTGAGCACCCAGCGCCGCGAGCACTGAGCACATTGCACCCCGAGCACTGAGCACCCAGCACCCTGAGTACTGAGCACCCAGCACAATGATTACTGAGCACCCAGCACCCTGAGCACTGAGTACCCAGCACCCTGAGCACAGAGCACCCAGCACCCTGAGCACTGAGCACACAGCACCCTGAGCACTGAGCACCCAGCACCCTGAGTACTGAGCACTGAGCACCCAGCACCCCGAGCACTGAGCACCCAGCACCCTGAGTACTGAGCACCGAGCACCCCGAGCACTGAGCACCCAGCACCCTGAGTACTGAGCTCCGAGCACCCCGAGCACTGAGCACCCTGAGCACTGAGCACCGAGCACCCTGAGTACTGAGCACCCAGCACCTTGAGCACTGAGCACCGAGCACCCCGAGCACTGAGCACCCAGCACCCGGAGTACTGAGCACCCAGCACCCTGAGTACTAAGCACCGAGCACCCTGAGTACTGAGCACCCAGCACCCTGAGCACTGAACACACAGCACCCTGAGTACTGAGCACCTCGAGCACTGAGCACCCAGCACCGTTAGTACTGAGAACCGAGCACCCCGAGCACTGAGCACCCAGCACCGCGAGCACTGAGCACCCAGCACCCCGAGCACTGAGCACCCAGCACCCTGAGTACTGAGCACTGAGCACCACGAGTACTGAGCACCCAGCACCCTGATCACTGAGCACCCAACACACTGAGTACTGAGCACCCAACACCCCAAGCACTGAGCAGCCTGAGTACTGAGCACCCAGCACCCCAAGCACTGAGCACCCTGAGTATTGAGCACCCAGCACCCTGAGTACGGAGCAGCCAGCACCCTGAGTACTGAGCACCCAGCACCCTGAGTACTGAGCACCCAGCACCCCGAGCACTGAGCACCCAGCACCCTGAGTATTGAGCACCCAGCACCCTGAGGACTGAGCACCCAGCACCCTGAGCACTGAGCACCCTGAGTACTGAGCACTGAGCACCCTGAGTACTGAGCACTGAGCACCCTGAGTACTGAGCAACCAGCACCCTGAGTACTGAGCACCCAGCACCCTGAGCACTGAGCACCGAGCACCCTGAGCACTGAGCACCCAGCACCCTGAGCACTGAGCACCCAACACCCTGAGTAGTGAGCACCCAACGTACTGAGCACCGAGCACCCCGAGCACTGAGCACCCAGCACCCTGAGTACTGAGCACCCAGCACCCCGAGCACTGAGCACCCAGCACCCTGAGCACTGAGCACCCAGCACCCTGAGCACTGATCACCCAGCACCCTGAGCAGTGAGCACCCAGCACCCTGAGTACTGAGCACCCAGCACCCTGAGTACTGAGCACTCAGCACCCTGAGTACTGAGCACCGAGCACCCCGAGCACTGAGCACCCAGCACCCTGAGTACTGAGCACCCAGCACCCTGAGTACTGAGCACTCAGCACCCTGAGTACTGAGCACCCAGCTCCCTGAGCACTGAGCACCCAGAACCCAAAGCACTGAGCACCCAGCACCCTCAGTACTGAGCACCCAGCACCCCGAGCACTGAGCACCCAGCACCCTGAGTACTGAGCACCCTGAGTACTGAGCACCGATCACACTGAGCACTGAGCTCCCAGCACCCTGAGTACTGAGCACCCAGCAACCTGAGGACTGAGCACCCAGCACCCTGAGTACTGAGCACCCAGCACCCTGAGCACTGAGCACCCAGCACCCTGAGTACTGAGAACCCAGCACCCTGAACACTGAGCACCCAGCACCCCGAGATTGAGCACCCAGCACCCCGAGTACTGAGCACCGAGCACCCTGAGCACTGAGTACCCAGCACCCTGAGTACTGAGCACCCAGCACCCTGAGCACTGAGCACCGAGCACCCCGAGTACTGAGCACCCAGCACCCTGAGCACTGAGCACCCAGCACCCTGAGTACTGAGCAGGCAGCACCCTGAGTACTGAACACCCAGCACCCTGAGCACTGACCACTGAGCACCCTGATCACTGAGTACTGAGCACCGAGCACCCAGCACCCCGAGCACTGAGCACCCAGCACCCTGAGCACTGAGCACCCAGCACCCTGAGCACTGAGCACCCAGCACCCGAGTACTGAGCACCCAGCACCCTGAGTACTGAGCACCCAGCACCCTGAGTACTGAGCACCCAGCACCCTGAGTACTGAGCACCCAGCACCCCGAGCACTGAGCACCAGGCACCCCAAGTACTGAGCACCCAGCACCCTGAACACTGAGCACCCAGCACCCTGAGCACTGAGCACCCAACACCCTGAGCACTGAGCACCCAGCACCCTGAGTACTGAGCACCCAGCACCCTGAGCACTGAGCACCCAGCACCCTGAGCACTGAGCACCCAGCACCCTGAACACTGAGCACACAGCACCCTGAGTAGTGAGCACCCAACGTACTGAGCACCGAGCACCCCGAGCACTGAGCACCCAGCACCCTGAGTACTGAGCACCGAGCACCCCGAGCACTGAGCACACAGCACCCTGAGTAGTGAGCACCCAACGTACTGAGCACCGAGAACCCCGAGCACTGAGCACCCAGCACCCCGAGCACTGAGCACCCAGCGCTCCGAGCACCGAGCACCCTGAGCACTGAGCACCCAGCACCCTGACTACTGAGCACCCAGCACCCTGAGCACTGAGCACCCAGCACCCCAAGCACTGAGCACCCAGCACCCTGAGTACTGAGCACCCAGCGCCCCGAGCACTGAGCACCCAGCACCCTGAGCACTGAGCACCCAGCACCCTGAGTACTGAGCACACAGCACCCTGAGTACTGAACACCCAGCACCCTGAGCACTGAGCACTGAGCACCCTGAGCACTGAGTACTGAGCACTGAGCACCCTGAGCACTGAGCACCCAGCACCCCGAGTACTGAGCACCCAGCACCCCGAGCACTGAGCACCCAGCGCCCCGAGCACTGAGCACCCAGCACCCCGAGCGCTGAGCACTGATCACCCAGCACCCCGAGTACTGAGAAGTGAGCACCCTGAGCACTGAGCACCCAGCACCCTGAGCACTGAGCATCCAGCACCCTGAGTACTGATCACTGAGCACCCAGCACCCCGAGCACTGAGCACCCAGCACCCTGAGTACTGAGCACTGAGCACCCAGCACCCCGAGCACTGAGCACCCAGCACCCTGAGCACTGAGCACCCAGCACCCGAGTACTGAGCACCCAGCACCCTGAGTACTGAGCACCCAGCACCCCGAGTACTGAGCACCCAGCACCCCGAGTACTGAGCACCCAGCACCCTGAGTACTGAGCACCCAGCACCCTGAGCACTGAGCACCCAGCACCCCGAGCACTGAGCACCCAGCACCCTGAGTACTGAGCACCCAGCACCCTGACCACTGAGCACCCAGCACGCTGAGCACTGAGCACCCAGCACCCTGAGCACTGAGCACCCAGCACCCTGAGTAGTGAGCACCCAACGTACTGAGCACCGAGCACCCCGAGCACTGAGCACCCAGCACCCTGAGTACTGAGCACCGAGCACCCTGAACACTGAGCACCCAGCACCCTGAGTACTGAGCTCCGAGCACCCCGAGCACTGAGCACCCAGCGCCCCGAGCACCGAGCACCCTGAGCACTGAGCACCCAGCACCCTGAGTACTGAGCACCCTGAACAATGAGCAATGAGCACCCTGAGTACTGAGCACCCAGCACCTTGAGCACTGAGCACTCAGCACCCGGAGTACTGAGCACCCAGCACCCTGAGTACTAAGCACCGAGCACCCTGAGTACTGAGCACCCAGCACCCTGAGCACTGAACACACAGCACCCTGAGTACTGAGCACCTCGAGCACTGAGCACCCAGCACCCTGAGTACTGAGCACCGAGCACCCTGAGCACTGATCACCCAGCACCGCGAGCACTGAGCACATAGCACCCCGAGCACTGAGCACCCAGCACCCTGAGTACTGAGTACCCAGCACCCTGAGTACTGAGCACCCAGCACCCTGAGCACTGAGTACCCAGCACCCTGAGCACTGAGCACCCAGCACCCTGAGCACTGAGCACACAGCACCCTGAGCACTGAGCACCCAGCACCCTGAGTACTGAGCACTGAGCACCCAGCACCCCGAGCACTGAGCACCCAGCACCCTGAGTACTGAGCACCGAGCACCCCGAACACTGAGCACCCTGAGCACTGAGCACTGAGCACCCTGAGTACTGAGCACTGAGCACCCAGCACCCCGAGCACTGAGCACCCAGCACCCTGAGTACTGAGCTCCGAGCACCCCGAGCACTGAGCACCCTGAGCACTGAGCACCGAGCACCCTGAGCACTGAGCACCCAGAACCCTGAGTACTGAGCACCCAGCACCCAGAGCAATGAGCACCCTGAGTACTGAGCACCCAGCACCCTGAGCACTGAACACACAGCACCCTGAGTACTGAGCACCTCGAGCACTGAGCACCCAGTACCCTGAGTACAGATCACCGAGCACCCCGAGCACTGAGCACCCAGCACCCTGAGTACTGAGCTCCGAGCACCCCGAGCACTGAGCACCCTGAGCACTGAGCACCGAGCACCCTGAGTACTGAGCACCCAGCACCTTGAGCACTGAGCACTGAGCACCCCGAGCACTGAGCACCCAGCACCCGGAGTACTGAGCACCCAGCACCCTGAGTACTAAGCACCGAGCACCCTGAGTACTGAGCACCCAGCACCCTGAGCACTGAACACACAGCACCCTGAGTACTGAGCACCTCGAGCACTGAGCACCCAGCACCCTGAGTACTGAGAACCGAGCAGCCCGAGCACTGAGCACCCAGCACCGCGAGCACTGAGCACCCAGCACCCCGAGCACTGAGCACCCAGCACCCTGAGTACTGAGCACTGAGCACCACGAGTACTGAGCACCCAGCACCCTGATCACTGAGCACCCAACACACTGAGTACTGAGCAAACAAAAAACCCCAAGCACTGAGCACCCTGAGTACTGAGCACCCAGCACCCCAAGCACTGAGCACCCTGAGTATTGAGCACCCAGCACCCTGAGTACTGAGCAGCCAGCACCCTGAGTACTGAGCACCCAGCACCCTGAGTACTGAGCACCCAGCACCCCGAGCACTGAGCACCCAGCACCCTGAGCACTGAGCACCCAGCACCCTGAGCTCTGATCACCCAGCACCCTGAGCACTGAGCACCCAGCACCCTGACTACTGAGCACCCAGCACCCTGAGTACTGAGCACTCAGCACCCTGAGTACTGAGCACCGAGCACCCCGAGCACTGAGCACCCAGCACCCTGAGCACTGAGCACCCTGGGGACTGAGCACCCAGCACCCTGAGCACTGAGCACCCAGGTCCCTGAGCACTGAGCACCCAGAACCCAAAGCACTGAGCACCCAGCACCCTCAGTACTGAGCACCCAGCACCCCGAGCACTGAGCACCCAGCATCCTGAGTACTGAGCACCCTGAGTACTGAGCACCGATCACCCTGAGCACTGAGCTCCCAGCACCCTGAGTACTGAGCACCCAGCACCCTGAGGACTGAGCACCCAGCACCCTGAGTACTGAGCACCCAACACCCTGAGCACTGAGCACCCAGCACCCTGAGTACTGAGCACCCATCACCCTGAACCCTGAGCACCCAGCACCCCGAGAATGAGCACCCAGCACCCCGAGTACTGAGCACCGAGCACCCTGAGCACTGAGTACCCAGCACCCTGAGTACTGAGCACCCAGCACCCTGAGTACTGAGCACCCAGCACCCTGAGCACTGAGCACCGAGCACCCCGAGTACTGAGCACCCAGCACCCTGACCACTAAGAACCCAGCACCCTGAGTACTGAGCACGCAGCACCCTGAGTACTGAACACCCAGCACCCTGAGCACTGACCACTGAGCACCCTGATCACTGAGTACTGAGCACCGAGCACCCCGAGAACTGAGCACCCAGCACCCTGAGCACTGAGCACCCAACACCCTGAGTAGTGAGCACCCAACGTACTGAGCACCGAGCACCCCGAGCACTGAGCACCCAGCACCCTGAGTAGTGAGCACCCAGCACCCCGAGCACTGAGCACCCAGCACCCTGAGCACTGAGCACGCAGCAGCCTGAGCACTGATCACCCAGCACCCTGAGGACTGAGCACCCAGCACCCTGACTACTGAGCACCCAGCACCCTGAGTACTGAGCACTCAGCACCCTGAGTACTGAGCACCGAGCACCCCGAGCACTGAGCACCCAGCACCCTGAGCACTGAGCACCCTGGGGACTGAGCACCCAGCACCCTGAGAACTGAGCACCCAGGTCCCTGAGCACTGAGCACCCAGAACCCAAAGCACTGAGCACCCAGCACCCTCAGTACTGAGCACCCAGCAACCCGAGCACTGAGCACCCAGCACCCTGAGTACTGAGCACCCTGAGTACTGAGCACCGATCACCCTGAGCACTGAGCTCCCAGCACCCTGAGTACTGAGCACCCAGCACCCTAAGGACTGAGCACCCAGCACCCTGAGTACTGAGCACCCAACACCCTGAGCACTGAGCACCCAGCACCCTGAGTACTGAGCACCCAGCACCCTGAACACTGAGCACCCAGCACCCCGAGAATGAGCACCCAGCACCCCGAGTACTGAGCACCGAGCACCCTGAGCACTGAGTACCCAGCACCCTTGAGTACTGAGCACCCAGCACCCTGAGCACTGAGCACCGAGCACCCCGAGTACTGAGCACCCAGCACCCTGACCACTAAGAACCCAGCACCCTGAGTACTGAGCACGCAGCACCCTGAGTACTGAACACCCAGCACCCTGAGTACTGAGCACCCTGCACAATGAGCAATGAGCACCCTGAGTACTGAGCACCCAGCACCTTGAGCACTGAGCACCCAGCACCCGGAGTACTGAGCACCCAGGACACTGAGTACTAAGCACAGAGCACCCTGAGTACTGAGCACCAAGCACCCTGAGCACTGAACACACAGCACCCTGAGTACTGAGCACCTCGAGCACTGAGCACCCAGCACCCTGAGTACTGAGCACCGAGCACCCCGAGCACTGAGCACCCAGCACCGCGAGCACTGAGCACATAGCACACCGAGCACTGAGCACCCAGCACCCTGAGTACTGAGCACCCAGCACCCTGAGCACTGAGCACTGAGCACCCACCACCCTGAGCACTGAGCACTGAGTACCAAGCACCCTGAGCACTGAGCACCCAGCACCCTGAGCACTGAGCACCCTGGGGACTGAGCACCCAGCACCCTGAGCACTGAGCACCCAGGTCCCTGAGCACTGAGCACCCAGAACCCAAAGCACTGAGCACCCAGCAGCCTCAGTACTGAGCACCCAGCACCCCGAGCACTGAGCACCCAGCACCCTGAGTACTGAGCACCCTGAGTACTGAGCACCGATCACCGTGAGCACTGAGCTCCCAGCACCCTGAGTACTGAGCACCCAGCACCCTAAGGACTGAGCACCCAGCACCCTGAGTACTGAGCACCCAACACCCTGAGCACTGAGCACCCAGCACCCTGAGTACTGAGCACCCAGCACCCTGAACACTGAGCACCCAGCACCCCGAGAATGAGCACCCAGCACCCCGAGTACTGAGCACCGAGCACCCTGAGCACTGAGTACCCAGCACCCTGAGTACTGAGCACCCAGCACCCTGAGCACTGAGCACCGAGCACCCCGAGTACTGAGCACCCAGCACCCTGACCACTAAGAACCCAGCACCCTGAGTACTGAGCACGCAGCACCCTGAGTACTGAACACCCAGCACCCAGAGCACTGACCACTGAGCACCCTGATCACTGAGTACTGAGCACCGAGCACCCCGAGAACTGAGCACCCAGCACCCGGAGTACTGAGCACCCAGCACCCTGAGTACTGAGCACCCAGCACCCCGAGCACTGAGCACCCAGCACCCTGAGTACTGAGCACTGAGCACCCAGCACCCCGAGCACTGAGCACCCAGCACCCTGAGCACTGAGCACCCAGCACCCGAGTACTGAGCACCCAGCACCCTGAGTACTGAGCACCCAGCACCCTGAGTACTGAGCACCCAGCACCCCGAGTACTGAGCACCCAGCACCCTGAGTACTGAGCACCCAGCACCCTGAGCACTGAGCACCCAGCACCCCGAGCGCTGAGCACCCAGCACCCTGAGTACTGAGCACCCAGCACCCTGAGCACTGAGCACCCAGCACCCTGAGCACTGAGCACCCAGCACCCTGAGCACTGAGCACCCAGCACCCTGAGCACTGAGCACCCAGCACCCTGAGTAGTGAGCACCCAACGTACTGAGCACCAAGCACCCCGAGCACTGAGCACCCAGCACCCTTAGTACTGAGCACCGAGCACCCTGAGCACTGAGCACCCAGCACCCTGAGTACTGAGCACCCTGCACAATGAGCAATGAGCACCCTGAGTACTGAGCACCCAGCACCTTGAGCACTGAGCACCCAGCACCCGGAGTACTGAGCACCCAGGACACTGAGTACTAAGCACCGAGCACCCTGAGTACTGAGCACCCAGCACCCTGAGCACTGAACACACAGCACCCTGAGTACTGAGCACCTCGAGCACTGAGCACCCAGCACCCTGAGTATTGAGCACCGAGCACCCCGAGCACTGAGCACCCAGCACCGCGAGCACTGAGCACATAGTACACCGAGCACTGAGCACCCAGCACCCTGAGTACTGAGCACCCAGCACCCTGAGCACTGAGCACTGAGCACCCACCACCCTGAGCACTGAGCACTGAGTACCAAGCACCCTGAGCACTGAGCACCCAGCACCCTGAGCACTGAGTACCCAGCACCCTGAGCACTGAGCACCCAGCACCCTGAGCACTGAGCACACAGCACCCTGAGCACTGAGCACCTAGCACCCTGAGGACTGAGCACTGAGCACCCAGCACCCTGAGCACTGAGCACCCAGCACCCTGAGTACTGAGCACCGAGCACCCCGAGCACTGAGCACCCAGCACCCTGAGTACTGAGCTCCGAGCACCCTGAGCACTGAGCACCCTGAGCACTGAGCACCGAGCACCCTGAACACTGAGTACCCAGCACCCTGAGCAATGTGCACCCAGCACCCTGAGCACTGAGCACCCAGCACCCTGAGCACTGAGCACCCAGCACCCTGAGTACTGAGCACTGAGCACCCAGCACCCCGAGCACTGAGCACCCAGCACCCCGAGTACTGAGCACTGAGCACGCTGAGTACTGAGCACCCAGCACCCTGAGCACTGAGTACCCAGCACCCTGAGCACTGAGCACCCATCACCCTGAGCACTGAGCACCCAGGACCCTGAGCACTGAGCACCCAGCACCTTGAGTACTGAGCACTGAGCACCCAGCCCTCCGAGCACTGAGCACCCAGCACACTGAGTACTGAGCACTGAGCACCCAGCACCCCGTGCACTGAGTACCCAGCACCCTGAGCACTGAGCACCCAGCACCCGAGTACTGAGCACACAGCATCCTGAGTACTGAGCACCCAGCACCCTGAGAACTGAGCACCCAGCACTCCGAGTACTGAGCACGAAGCACCCTGAGTACTGAGCACCCAGCACCCTGAGCACTGAGCACCCAGCACCCCGAGCACTGAGCACCCAGCACCCTGAGTACTGAGCACCCAGCACCCTGAGCACTGAGCACCCTGCACCCTGAGCACTGAGCACCCAGCACCCTGAGCACTGAGCACTGAGCACCCTGATCACTGAGTACTGAGCACCGAGCACCCCGAGAACTGAGCACCCAGCACCCTGAGTACTGAGCACCCAGCACCCCAAGCACTGAGCACCCTGAGTATTGAGCACCCAGAACCCTGAGTACTGAGCACCCAACACCCCAAGCACTGAGCAGCCTGAGTACTGAGCACCCAGCACCCCAAGCACTGAGCACCCTGAGTATTGAGCACCCAGCACCCTGAGTACGGAGCAGCCAGCACCCTGAGTACTGAGCAAACAGCACCCTGAGTACTGAGCACCCAGCACCCCGAACACTGAGCACCCAGCACCCTGAGGACTGAGCACCCAGCACCATGAGCACTGAGCACACTGAGTACTGAGCACTGAGCACCCTGAGTACTGAGCACTGAGCACCCTGAGTACTGAGCAACCAGCACACTGAGTACTGAGCACCCAGCACCCTGAGCACTGAGCACCGAGCACCCTGAGCACTGAGCACCCAGCACCCTGATCACTGAGCACCCAGCACCCAGAGTAGTGAGCACCCAACGTACTGAGCACCGAGCACCCCGAGCACTGAGCACCCAGCACCTTGAGTACTGAGCACCCAGCACCCCGAGCACTGAGCACCCAGCACCCTGAGCACTGAGCACCCAGCACCCTGAGCACTGATCACCCAGCACCCTGAGCTCTGAGCACCCAGCACCCTGAGTACTGAGCACCCAGCACCCTGAGTACTGAGCACTCAGCACCCTGAGTACTAAGCACCGAGCACCGCGAGCACTGAGCACCCAGCACCCTGAGCACAGAGCACCCTGAGGACTGAGCACCCAGCACCCCAAGCACTGAGCACCCTGAGTATTGAGCACCCAGCACCCTGAGTACTGAGCAGCCAGCACCCTGAGTACTGAGCACCCAGCACCCTGAGTACTGAGCACCCAGCACACTGAGTACTGAGCACCCAACACCCCAAGCACTGAGCACCCTGAGTACTGAGCACCCAGCACCCCAAGCACTGAGCACCCTGAGTATTGAGCACCCAGCACCCTGAGTACTGAGCAGCCAGCACCCTGAGTACTGAGCACCCAGCACCCTGAGTACTGAGCACGGAGCACCCCGAGCACTGAGCACCCAGCACCCTGAGTATTGAGCACCCAGCACCCTGAGCACTGAGCACCGAGCACCCTGAGCACTGAGCACCCAGCACCCTGAGGACTGAGCACCCAGCACCCTGAGCACTGAGCACCCTGATTACGGAGCACTGAGTACCCTGAGTACTGAGCACTGAGCACCCTGAGTACTGAGCAACCAGCACCCTGAGTACTGAGCACCCAGCACCCTGAGCACTGAGCACCGAGCACCCTGAGCACTGAGCACCCAGCACCCTGAGCACTGAGCACCCAACACCCTGAGTAGTGAGCACCCAACGTACTGAGCACCGAGCACCCCGAGCACTGAGCACCCAGCACCCTGAGGACTGAGCACCCAGCACCCCGAGCACTGAGCACCCAGCACCCTGAGCACTGAGCACCCAGCACCCTGAGCACTGATCACCCAGCACCCTGAGCACTGAGCACCCAGCACCCTGACTACTGAGCACCCAGCACCCTGAGTACTGAGCACTCAGCACCCTGAGTACTGAGCACCGAGCACCCCGAGCACTGAGCACCCAGCACCCTGAGCACTGAGCACCATGGGGACTGAGCACCCAGCACCCTGAGCACTGAGCACCCAGGTCCCTGAGCACTGAGCACCCAGAACCCAAAGCACTGAGCACCCAGCACCCTCAGTACTGAGCACCCAGCACCCCGAGCACTGAGCACCCAGCACCCTGAGTACTGAGCACCCTGAGTACTGAGCACCGATCACCCTGAGCACTGAGCTCCCAGCACCCTGAGTACTGAGCACCCAGCACCCTGAGGACTGAGCACCCAGCACCCTGAGTACTGAGCACCCAACACCCTGAGCACTGAGCACCCAGCACCCTGAGTACTGAGCACCCAGCACCCTGAACACTGAGCACCCAGCACCCCGAGAATGAGCACCCAGCACCCCGAGTACTGAGCACCGAGCACCCTGAGCACTGAGTACCCAGCACCCTGAGTACTGAGCACCCAGCACCCTGAGCCCTGAGCACCGAGCACCCCGAGTACTGAGCACCCAGCACCCTGACCACTAAGAACCCAGCACCCTGAGTACTGAGCACGCAGCACCCTGAGTACTGAACACCCAGCACCCTGAGCACTGACCACTGAGCACCCTGATCACTGAGTACTGAGCACCGAGCACCCCGAGAACTGAGCACCCAGCACCCGGAGTACTGAGCACCCAGCACCCTGAGTACTGAGCACCCAGCACCCCGAGCACTGAGCACCCAGCACCCTGAGTACTGAGCACTGAGCACCCAGCACCCCGAGCACTGAGCACCCAGCACCCTGAGCACTGAGCACCCAGCACCCGAGTACTGAGCACCCAGCACCCTGAGTACTGAGCACCCAGGACCCTGAGTACTGAGCACCCAGTACCCCGAGTACTGAGTACCCAGCACCCTGAGTACTGAGCACCCAGCACCCTGAGCACTGAGCACCCAGCACCCCGAGCGCTGAGCACCCAGCACCCTGAGTACTGAGCACCCAGCACCCTGAGCACTGAGCACCCAGCACCCTGAGCACTGAGCACCCAGCACCCTGAGCACTGAGCACCCAGCACCCTGAGCACTGAGCACCCAGCACCCTGAGTAGTGAGCACCCAACGTACTGAGCACCAAGCACCCCGAGCACTGAGCACCCAGCACCCTTAGTACTGAGCACCGAGCACCCTGAGCACTGAGCACCCAGCACCCTGAGTACTGAGCTCCGAGCACCCCGAGCACTGAGCACCCAGCGCCCCGAGCACCGAGCACCCTGAGCACTGAGCACCCAGCACCCTGAGTACTGAGCACCCTGCACAATGAGCAATGAGCACCCTGAGTACTGAGCACCCAGCAACTTGAGCCCTGAGCCCCCAGCACCCGGAGTACTGAGCACCCAGGACACTGAGTACTAAGCACCGAGCACCCTGAGTACTGAGCACCCAGCACCCTGAGCACTGAACACACAGCACCCTGAGTACTGAGCACCTCGAGCACTGAGCACCCAGCACCCTGAGTACTGAGCACCGAGCACCCCGAGCACTGAGCACCCAGCACCGCGAGCACTGAGCACATAGCACCCCGAGCACTGAGCACCCAGCACCCTGAGTACTGAGCACCCAGCACCCTGAGCACTGAGCACTGAGCACCCACCACCCTGAGCACTGAGCACTGAGTACCAAGCACCCTGAGCACTGAGCACCCAGCACCCTGAGCACTGAGTACCCAGCACCCTGAGCACTGAGCACCCAGCACCCTGAGCACTGAGCACACAGCACCATGAGCACTGAGCACCTAGCACCCTGAGGACTGAGCACTGAGCACCCAGCACCCTGAGCACTGAGCACCCAGCACCCTGAGTACTGAGCACCGAGCACCCCGAGCACTGAGCACCCAGCACCCTGAGTACTGAGCTCCGAGCACCCTGAGCACTAAGCACCCTGAGCACTGAGCACCGAGCACCCTGAGCACTGAGTACCCAGCACCCTGAGCAATGTGCACCCAGCACCCTGAGCACTGAGCACCCAGGACCCTGAGCACTGAGCACCCAGCACCCTGAGTTCTGAGCACTGAGCACCCAGCCCTCCGAGCACTGAGCACCCAGCACCCTGAGTACTGAGCACTGAGCACCCAGCACCCCGAGCACTGAGTACCCAGCACCCTGAGCACTGAGCACCCAGCACCCGAGTACTGAGCACACAGCATCCTGAGTACTGAGCACCCAGCACCCTGAGTACTGAGCACCCAGCACTCCGAGTACTGAGCACCCAGCACCCTGAGTACTGAGCACCCAGCACCCTGAGCACTGAGCACCCAGCACCCCGAGCACTGAGCACCCAGCACCCTGAGTACTGAGCACCCAGCACCCTGAGCACTGAGCACCCAGCACCCTGAGCACTGAGCACCCAGCACCCTGAGCACTGAGCACTGAGCACCCTGATCACTGAGTACTGAGCACCGAGCACCCCGAGAACTGAGCACCCAGCACCCTGAGTACTGAGCACCCAGCACCCCAAGCACTGAGCACCCTGAGTATTGAGCACCCAGAACCCTGAGTACTGAGCAGCCAGCACCCTGAGTACTGAGCAAACAGCACCCTGAGTATTGAGCACCCAGCACCCCGAGCACTGAGCACCCAGCACCCTGAGGACTGAGCACCCAGCACCATGAGCACTGAGCACACTGAGTACTGAGCACTGAGCACCCTGAGTACTGAGCACTGAGCACCCTGAGTACTGAGCAACCAGCACCCTGAGTACTGAGCACCCAGCACCCTGAGCACTGAGCACCGAGCACCCTGAGCACTGAGCACCCAGCACCCTGATCACTGAGCACCCAGCACCCAGAGTAGTGAGCACAGAACGTACTGAGCACCGAGCACCCCGAGCACTGAGCACCCAGCACCTTGAGTACTGAGCACCCAGCACCCCGAGCACTGAGCACCCAGCACCCTGAGCACTGAGCACCCAGCACCCTGAGCACTGATCACCCAGCACCCTGAGCTCTGAGCACCCAGCACCCTGAGTACTGAGCACCCAGCACCCTGAGTACTGAGCACTCAGCACCCTGAGTACTAAGCACCGAGCACCGCGAACACTGAGCACCCAGCACCCTGAGCACAGAGCACCCTGAGGACTGAGCACCCAGCACCCTGAGCACTGAGCACCCAGCACCCTGAGTACTGAGCACGGATAATCCTGAGCACTGAGCACCCAGAACCCAAAGCACTGAGCACCCAACACCCTCAGTACTGAGTACCCAGCACCCCGAGCACTGAGCACCCAGCACCCTGAGTACTGAGCACCCTGAGTACTGAGCACCGAGCACCCCGAGCACTGAGCACCCAGCACCCTGAGTACAGAGCACTCAGCACCCTGAGTACTGAGAACCCAGCACCCTGAGTACTGAGCACTCAGAACCCTGAGCACTGAGCACCGAGCACCCCGAGTACTGAGCACCCAGCACCCTGAGCACTGAGCACCCAGCACCCTGAGTACTGAGCACCCAGCACCCTGAGTACTGAACACCCAGCACCCTGAGCACTGAGCACTGAGCACCCTGATCACTGAGTACTGAGCACCGAGCACCCCGAGAACTGAGCACCCAGCACGCGGAGTACTGAGCACCCAGCACCCTGAGTACTGAGCACCGAGCACCCCGAGCACTGAGCACCCAGCACCCCGAGTACTGAGCACCGAGCACCCTGATCACTGAGGACTGAGCACCGAGCACCCCGAGCACTGAGTACCCAGCACCCTGAGTACTGAGCACTCAGCACCCTGAGCACTGAGCACCGAGCACCGCGAGTACTGAGCACCCAGCACCCTGAGCACTGAGCACCCAGCACGCTGAGTACTGAGCACCCAGCACCCTGAGTACTGAACACCCAGCAACCTGAGCAATGAGCACTGAGCACCCTGATCACTGAGTACTGAGCACCGAGCACCCCGAGAACTGAGCACCCAGCACCCGGAGTACTGAGCACTAAGCACCCTGAGTACTGAGCACCCAGCACCCCGAGCACTGAGCACCCAGCACCCTGAGCACTGAGCACCCAGCACCCTGAGTACTCTGCACTGAGCACCCAGCACACCGAGCACTGAGCACCCAGGACCCTGATTACTGAGCACTGAGCACCCAGCACCCCGGGCACTGAGCACCCAGAACCCTCAGCACTGAGCACCCAGTACCCTGAGTACTGAGCACTGAGCACCCAGCACCCCGGGCACTGAGCACCCAGCACCCTGAGTACTGAGCACTGAGCACCCAGCACCCCGAGCACTGAGCACCCAGCACCCTGAGCACTGAGCACCCAGCACCCGAGTACTGAGCACCCAGCACCCTGAGTACTGAGCACCCAGCACCCTGAGTACTGAGCACCCAGCACCCTGAGTACTGAGCACCCAGCACCCCGAGCACTGAGCACCCAGAACCCTCAGCACTGAGCACCCAGCACCCTGAGTACTGAGCACCCAGCACCCTGAGTACTGAGCACCCAGCACCCTGAGTACTGAGCACCCAGCACCCTGAGTACTGAGCACTGAGCACACAGCACCCTGAGCACTGAGCACCCAGAACCCTCAGCACTGAGCACCCAGCACCCTGAGTACTGAGCACTGAGCACCCAGCACCCGAGTACTGAGCACCCAGCACCCTGAGTACTGAGCACCCAGCACCCTGAGTACTGAGCACCCAGCACCCTGAGTACTGAGCACTGAGCACACAGCACCCTGAGCACTGAGCACCCAGAACCCTCAGCACTGAGCACCCAGCACCCTGAGTACTGAGCACTGAGCACCCAGCACCCCGGGCACTGAGCACCCAGCACCCTGAGTACTGAGCACTGAGCACCCAGCACCCCGAGCACTGAGCACCGAGCACCCCGAGCACTGAGCACCCAGCACCCTGAGTACAGACCACTCAGCACCCTGAGTACTGAGAACCCAGCACCCTGAGTACTGAGCACTCAGCACCCTGAGCACTGAGCACCGAGCACCCCGAGTACTGAGCACCCAGCACCCTGAGCACTGAGCACCCAGCACCCTGAGTACTGAGCACCCAGCACCCTGAGTACTGAACACCCAGCACCCTGAGCACTGAGCACTGAGCACCCTGATCACTGAGTACTGAGCACCGAGCACCCCGAGAACTGAGCACCCAGCACGCGGAGTACTGAGCACCCAGCACCCTGAGTACTGAGCACCGAGCACCCCGAGCACTGAGCACCCAGCACCCCGAGTACTGAGCACCGAGCACCCTGATCACTGAGGACTGAGCACCGAGCACCCCGAGCACTGAGTACCCAGCACCCTGAGTACTGAGCACTCAGCACCCTGAGCACTGAGCACTGAGCACCCTGAGTACTGAGCAACCAGCACCCTGAGTACTGAGCACCCAGCACCCTGAGCACTGAGCACCGAGCACCCTGAGCACTGAGCACCCAGCACCCTGATCACTGAGCACCCAGCACCCAGAGTAGTGAGCACAGAACGTACTGAGCACCGAGCACCCCGAGCACTGAGCACCCAGCACCTTGAGTACTGAGCACCCAGCACCCCGAGCACTGAGCACCCAGCACCCTGAGCACTGAGCACCCAGCACCCTGAGCACTGATCACCCAGCACCCTGAGCTCTGAGCACCCAGCACCCTGAGTACTGAGCACCCAGCACCCTGAGTACTGAGCACTCAGCACCCTGAGTACTAAGCACCGAGCACCGCGAACACTGAGCACCCAGCACCCTGAGCACAGAGCACCCTGAGGACTGAGCACCCAGCACCCTGAGCACTGAGCACCCAGCACCCTGAGTACTGAGCACGGATAATCCTGAGCACTGAGCACCCAGAACCCAAAGCACTGAGCACCCAACACCCTCAGTACTGAGCACCCAGCACCCCGAGCACTGAGCACCCAGCACCCTGAGTACTGAGCACCCTGAGTACTGAGCACCGAGCACCCCGAGCACTGAGCACCCAGCACCCTGAGTACAGAGCACTCAGCACCCTGAGTACTGAGAACCCAGCACCCTGAGTACTGAGCACTCAGAACCCTGAGCACTGAGCACCGAGCACCCCGAGTACTGAGCACCCAGCACCCTGAGCACTGAGCACCCAGCACCCTGAGTACTGAGCACCCAGCACCCTGAGTACTGAACACCCAGCACCCTGAGCACTGAGCACTGAGCACCCTGATCACTGAGTACTGAGCACCGAGCACCCCGAGAACTGAGCACCCAGCACGCGGAGTACTGAGCACCCAGCACCCTGAGTACTGAGCACCGAGGACCCCGAGCACTGAGCACCCAGCACCCCGAGTACTGAGCACCGAGCACCCTGATCACTGAGGACTGAGCACCGAGCACCCCGAGCACTGAGTACCCAGCACCCTGAGTACTGAGCACTCAGCACCCTGAGCACTGAGCACCGAGCACCCCGAGTACTGAGCACCCAGCACCCTGAGCACTGAGCACCCAGCACGCTGAGTACTGAGCACCCAGCACCCTGAGTACTGAACACCCAGCAACCTGAGCAATGAGCACTGAGCACCCTGATCACTGAGTACTGAGCACCGAGCACCCCGAGAACTGAGCACCCAGCACCCGGAGTACTGAGCACTAAGCACCCTGAGTACTGAGCACCCAGCACCCCGAGCACTGAGCACCCAGCACCCTGAGCACTGAGCACCCAGCACCCTGAGTACTGAGCACTGAGCACCCAGCACACCGAGCACTGAGCACCCAGGACCCTGATTACTGAGCACTGAGCACCCAGCACCCCGGGCACTGAGCACCCAGAACCCTCAGCACTGAGCACCCAGCACCCTGAGTACTGAGCACTGAGCACCCAGCACCCCGGGCACTGAGCACCCAGCACCCTGAGTACTGAGCACTGAGCACCCAGCACCCCGAGCACTGAGCACCCAGCACCCTGAGCACTGAGCACCCAGCACCCGAGTACTGAGCACCCAGCACCCTGAGTACTGAGCACCCAGCACCCTGAGTACTGAGCACCCAGCACCCTGAGTACTGAGCACCCAGCACCCCGAGCACTGAGCACCCAGAACCCTCAGCACTGAGCACCCAGCACCCTGAGTACTGAGCACCCAGCACCCTGAGTACTGAGCACCCAGCACCCTGAGTACTGAGCACCCAGCACCCTGAGTACTGAGCACTGAGCACACAGCACCCTGAGCACTGAGCACCCAGAACCCTCAGCACTGAGCACCCAGCACCCTGAGTACTGAGCACTGAGCACCCAGCACCCGAGTACTGAGCACCCAGCACCCTGAGTACTGAGCACCCAGCACCCTGAGTACTGAGCACCCAGCACGCTGAGTACTGAGCACTGAGCACACAGCACCCTGAGCACTGAGCACCCAGAACCCTCAGCACTGAGCACCCAGCACCCTGAGTACTGAGCACTGAGCACCCAGCACCCCGGGCACTGAGCACCCAGCACCCTGAGTACTGAGCACTGAGCACCCAGCACCCCGAGCACTGAGCACCGAGCACCCCGAGCACTGAGCACCCAGCACCCTGAGTACAGACCACTCAGCACCCTGAGTACTGAGAACCCAGCACCCTGAGTACTGAGCACTCAGCACCCTGAGCACTGAGCACCGAGCACCCCGAGTACTGAGCACCCAGCACCCTGAGCACTGAGCACCCAGCACCCTGAGTACTGAGCACCCAGCACCCTGAGTACTGAACACCCAGCACCCTGAGCACTGAGCACTGAGCACCCTGATCACTGAGTACTGAGCACCGAGCACCCCGAGAACTGAGCACCCAGCACGCGGAGTACTGAGCACCCAGCACCCTGAGTACTGAGCACCGAGCACCCCGAGCACTGAGCACCCAGCACCCCGAGTACTGAGCACCGAGCACCCTGATCACTGAGGACTGAGCACCGAGCACCCCGAGCACTGAGTACCCAGCACCCTGAGTACTGAGCACTCAGCACCCTGAGCACTGAGCACCGAGCACCCCGAGTACTGAGCACCCAGCACCCTGAGCACTGAGCACCCAGCACGCTGAGTACTGAGCACCCAGCACCCTGAGTACTGAACACCCAGCAACCTGAGCAATGAGCACTGAGCACCCTGATCACTGAGTACTGAGCACCGAGCACCCCGAGAACTGAGCACCCAGCACCCGGAGTACTGAGCACTAAGCACCCTGAGTACTGAGCACCCAGCACCCCGAGCACTGAGCACCCAGCACCCTGAGCACTGAGCACCCAGCACCCTGAGTACTGAGCACTGAGCACCCAGCACACCGAGCACTGAGCACCCAGGACCCTGATTACTGAGCACTGAGCACCCAGCACCCCGGGCACTGAGCACCCAGAACCCTCAGCACTGAGCACCCAGCACCCTGAGTACTGAGCACTGAGCACCCAGCACCCCGGGCACTGAGCACCCAGCACCCTGAGTACTGAGCACTGAGCACCCAGCACCCCGAGCACTGAGCACCCAGCACCCTGAGCACTGAGCACCCAGCACCCGAGTACTGAGCACCCAGCACCCTGAGTACTGAGCACCCAGCACCCTGAGTACTGAGCACCCCAGCACCCTGAGTACTGAGCACCCAGCACCCCGAGCACTGAGCACCCAGAACCCTCAGCACTGAGCACCCAGCACCCTGAGTACTGAGCACCCAGCACCCTGAGTACTGAGCACCCAGCACCCTGAGTACTGAGCACCCAGCACCCTGAGTACTGAGCACTGAGCACACAGCACCCTGAGCACTGAGCACCCAGAACCCTCAGCACTGAGCACCCAGCACCCTGAGTACTGAGCACTGAGGCACCCAGCACCCGAGTACTGAGCACCCAGCACCCTGAGTACTGAGCACCCAGCACCCTGAGTACTGAGCACCCAGCACCCTGAGTACTGAGCACTGAGCACACAGCACCCTGAGCACTGAGCACCCAGAACCCTCAGCACTGAGCACCCAGCACCCTGAGTACTGAGCACTGAGCACCCAGCACCCCGGGCACTGAGCACCCAGCACCCTGAGTACTGAGCACTGAGCACCCAGCACCCCGAGCACTGAGCACCCAGCACCCTGAGCACTGAGCACCCAGCACCCGAGTACTGAGCACCCAGCACCCTGAGTACTGAGCACCCAGCACCCTGAGAACTGAGCACCCAGCACCCTGAGTACTGAGCACCCAGCACCCCGAGCACTGAGCACCCAGCACCCCGAGTACTGAGCACCCAGCACACTGAGTACTGAGCACCCAGCACCCTGTGCACTGAGCACCCAGCACCCCGAGCACTGAGCACCCAGCACCCTGAGTACTGAGCACCCAGCACCCTGAGCACTGAGCACCCAGCACCCTGAGTAGTGAGCACCCAACGTACTGAGCACCGAGCACCCCGAGCACTGAGCACCCAGCACCCTGAGTACTGAGCACCGAGCACCCCGAGCACTGAACACCCAGCACCCTGAGTACTGAGCTCCGAGGACCCCGAGCACTGAGCACCCAGCGCCCCGAGCACCGAACACCCTGAGCACTGAGCACCCAGCACCCTGACTACTGAGCACCCAGCACCCTGAGCAATGAGCAACCTGAGTAATGAGCACCCAGCACCTTGAGCACTGAGCACCGAGCACCCCGAGCACTGAGCACAGAGCACCCTGAGCACTGAACACACAGCACCCTAAGTACTGAGCACCTCGAGCACTGAGCACCCAGCACCCTGAGCACTGAGTACCCAGCACCCTTAGCACTGAGCACCCAGCACCCTGAGCACTGAGCACAACAGCACCCTGAGCACTGAGCACCTAGCACCCTGAGTACTGAGCACTGAGCACCCAGCACCCCGAGCACTGAGCACCCAGCACCCTGAGTACTGAGCACTGAGCACCCAGCACCCCGAACACTGAGCACCCAGCACCCTGAGCACTGAGCACCCAGCACCCGAGTACTGAGCACCCAGCACCCTGAGTACTGAGCACCCAGCACCCTGAGTACTGAGCACAGAGCACCCCGAGTACTGAGCACCCAGCACCCTGAGTACTGAGCACCCAGCATCCTGAGCACTGAGCACCCAGCACCCCGAGCACTGAGCAACCAGCACCCTGAGTACTGAGCACCCAGGGCCCCGAGCACTGAGCACCCAGCACCCTGAGCACTGAGCACCCAGCACCCTGAGTACTGAGCACCCAGCACCCTGAGTACTGAAAACCCAGCACCCTGAGCACTGAGCACTGAGCACCCTGAGCACTGAGTACTGAGCACTGAGCACCCTGAGCACTGAGCACCCAGCACCCCGAGTACTGAGCACCCAGCACCCCGAGCACTGAGCACCCAGCGCCCCGAGCACTGAGCACCCAGCACCCCGAGCACTGAGCACTGAGCACGCAGCACCCCGAGTACTGAGCAGTGAGCACCCTGAGCACTGAGCACCCAGCACCCCTAGTACTGAGCACTGAGCACCCTGAGTACTGAGCAACCAGCACCCTGAGCACTGAGTACCCCAGCACCCTGAGGACTGAGCACCCAGCACCCTGAGCACTGAGCACCCAGCACCCTGAGCACTGAGCACCCAGCACCCTGAGTACTGATCACTGAGCACCCAGCACCCCGAGCACTGAGCACCCAGCACCCTGAGTACTGAGCACTGAGCACCCAGCACCCCGAGCACTGAGCACCCAGCACCCTGAGCACTGAGCACCCAGCACCCGAGTACTGAGCACCCAGCACCCTGCGTACTGAGCACCCAGCACCCTGAGTACTGAGCACCCAGCACCCTGAG